>NC_056744.1:568040224-568227724 GCF_019279795.1 Protopterus annectens | reverse complement strand
GTAAGTGAAAGGTTAAAGATATGGGTTTAGCAATAAGGGATTCACCATTTTGAGGAAAGGAAGGAAGGGTGGAGTTTTAGTTACTTTATTGTTCACTTTTTATTCAGGTTAAGAAGAGCTTTTTTAACCTCTTTTTCAGTATTAACCTTTTTGTAGTAAGTTATCTGAAACAGAATGTTGTACTGTATTTTGCTAGTCAGTATAGCTGAGAAGATAGGGTGAATTTTTCCTATGACATGATTATAATTAGAGGTGGGGGCTGTTCTAGGATGAAGTTTTTTGCTAGGCCCTGAATGGCTGCAGTTGGTAAATATGGTACTTACGTATTATCGCAACCAGATTTTCGTGGATGCAAAATTCATATCATGGAATCAAAACGAGTGCAGGAAACACAGTAAAGTGTCGTTTTAGGTCTTTATTGATAAAGAGTAACTTTGGATTATCTTCAGGAAGAAAAAAAAATTAAAAATTTCTCTTCCTGTTATGGGTGCATTACAAAAGCGCGATGAAATTGTCACAGTTGCTCTCTTATTGACAAAAGATTTTTTTTCAGTATGTGGAAGGAATACTGAGAAGGAAAACACAGACACAGGAATCATGCTCTTGGTAAATAGTTTTTCTCAACAATTTGTAAACATCTTTGAAAATAATCCTTTGAATGAGAGAGTTGTAATAAGTAATGGTTTTCAAAAGGTGGACAGCCGATTCTGGGGACCATTTTTCACAGAAGTTGTTCGCAGTACCAGTTTTGTTTTGTTTAGTTTAGGGATGGTGGCATGTTCTGATAAATACATATTGTACTTCACACTGATTATTGATTTTCTTAGTGCTGTAATGTTGTGGAGTGCTCATTCGCTAGTTTGGTGTTTCTGTGTGGTGGTAAATTGTCAGCAATTACAATTCGTAGTGCAATATGCAACTTGCAATCAGTAAGATGCTGGCAGTAAAGTGCGTACATAAAAACAGGACATCTTTCAATTTGTATTGATAACAATGTATCAAACAAACTAAAGTGCTAAAGAGAACACATTATATTACTTTTTTTACAACTTTCACAAACTGATTCAATGAGCGGGAAGCAAACGGTTTTCCTGCGAAAATCTGGTTGCGATAATACGTAAGTACTGAAAATATTTATATTCATTTACAAATGTGTGCCTCTCTTTGGTAGTGTTAATGGGACTATTAGTTTCTGTAATTCCTCCAGTTAATGATTTAACTTCTTTTCAAAAATGCTTAGGACTGCTAGCTAGTACTTCCTGTCTGCTTCTGATGTAGTGACCTTAGCTGTATTGGTAGCAATTTTGGCATTTTCTTTCTAAAACACTAATTAATACACACATCTTTTTTGGTTATTTATTCACTACAAATGTGTATTGCAATAACATTTATTCAGAAAAAGACCTGTTCTGCGCATGTGTACCATATAGAAATTAAGTGCTGAAATTACACATTCAGATCCGTTGATGAGTATTGTTTTATTGCAATACACATTTGTAATATTTAAATACCTAAAAGATCTATAGTGTTACAAAACTGTCTGAAATTCTTACAGGGTGAAAGCAGCTGAACATTTTGGATTGGAAATAAAATTCAGGCCATTGTTTTCATTCTGTGGTTATGTTTTTTATTTAGTGCTTGGCACAGTTTGCATACATGTACCTAGCAGGATGTTAGTTTGCCTTGCGTAATTTACCTAGTAGGATGCAAGATTGTCCTTTACATACATACAAGGGCGCCCGCAGGCAGGTGCAAGGGGGTGCACTTGCACCCCCCTGGAATTGGCTGGCCGAAAAATTAATTTTAATTAAAAAAAAAAAGTTTTTTTTTTTTTTAAAGAAAAGGCATTCCTGTTTAAGTATGCCCTTTGCATCCCGTTTTAGGCGCTGGAACCATAGGGCGAGGAGGAGGGAAGCACCCTCCCACTTTTACAGCTGCAAGACCTAATCATGCACGCTACGTAATTTAAATCACAAAAGTGCGCGGAAAAAAAAAACAATCGCATCAGTTCCTGGTAGTGGTAGCCACGTTAAGTCAACTCCCATGGGTCGGTAAGCTTAATTTCATTTAATTTCCATATGGTGATGTTACAGCTTTCAAAGCAGAAAAATGCTTAGCGCTCTAACTATTGCAGTACTAGGCAGAAGGTAAAGTGCCATGTGCAACAAATGACTGGGTATCTGATCATAACTCAGCTTAGGTTTTTTGTCACGCATGTCAAGATTCAACTCTTGAGCTTTGCTGTTGTGAATTTCTTCACGTTCATGAATCAAACACAATAAGCAGGTTGACAAAGACACAGACATAATCCTCTGTTATTTTTTTTTAATAATGCTTTGGATTCCTAGAAAATAATTACGAGAATGACCTAGGCTCAAACTGGTACAAATATTGCAACAAAAATGTAAGCACACACACAAATACATAAATAAATTAAAAAAAAACAACAAAGAGCTAACGCAATACAAACAGGTTAAACACAACTTGTTAAAATGCAGGAGAAAATAATGTATGAAACTCTGCTGTGCCTGTGTCAGCTACTGTTACTTGATTTTGTAGTTTGCAAACACTACATTCTCCTGATTTTTCAGTTACATCTCTATCAATTTTACTTTAATATTCTAAGAATTCATTGTTGAACTGGTAGCTACACAATTACATTTCATGAGGACTATTCTCATTACCTATAGCATTATAGGTTCATTTTAAGTACTTCACTGAAATTTCAGACTGCTGGAATTATAACTAAGATACTTTAAATTTGAAAGGGTAAGCAAAGGAAGAAGCTTACACTGCAGAAGTTTTTTTTATATACATTTAATGGAGACAGCCTCATGCAGGCTTGCCTCTGCTTACTTACAAACATGTAGAACATGTCACTAGTGATTGATTTTGCTGTGACTAGCTAGGCTGTCAAAAAAAAGATGGCAGATAACATTCCCCACTATGTGACTGGTAGGAAAAGACAGCAGACTACCCAGCTATTTTGCAGATTTGATGCAATGAAGTACAGGATGCATAAGATGTGGGGGGTGATATGGGGATACATTCTGCACTGCAATATCATATAATGCTTCTCGAAAAGTATTAGTTACCATAGGTACTGGGCACTGGGGAGCTGTTCTGTACTTTAACATCTTAAGAGAACCTCTTCCTCTGGATTTTCATAAAATTATGTTTGCCCTAAAATACCATGCATTTTACAAAGTAGACAAAACAGAAATTTCATTAATTGCTGCCTTTTATGTTTCTAATTATATATTTTCTAACAGATCTAGTAGCTAAATATAGTAAGGGATCTAGGAGTACATCATGATGCAGAGTGGGTGTGGGTTGCATAAACTAAGAACTGCATTAGCTTGCTTCTTTTATTAACTTAAAATGTTGCAATGTATTATAAGATGTGAAAGGTAGAGTGAAAGTTTAGATATTAACAGCTTAAATGTTGACAAAATATCTAAAGTTCAAAATATCAACAGTTATAAATATCTAAAGAAAAAATCTATAAAATTGAAGTTACACCAGGGAAGGGTATATGGCCTTTCCTCACTGTTGCACCACTTCGAAGATGGTATATATAATTAGCAGGGGAAGTGGGAGTGCAACCAAATACTGGTTTGAGATGTGATTAGGTTTTATTAATGTTTTGTGCTTAGATTGCTTTTAACTGTTGGTATTTCGCACATTAGATATTTTTGTAGATATTTGAATAACTGCACAAATATATATCTGTCCTGTGTGTCATCAAGAAGGTACTTTATCAGAAGCAGGTGCAGATTCTAGCTATGTTCTAAGTTCATGACAGCAATATTTATAATCTGTTCCTATTTATTTTAGGCATTGTCCAGATTTCTTGCACTAAGAGGTTGAGGTGTGTGTGAGAGAGTGAAATAGTTAGAGTTAGCAGGTGGATTTTATTTTCAAGTGCATTTTCAAGGAATTGTGAGCTTCAAGGGAAGAGAAATTTACTGCTGCTCATGCTAAGCCTACTTAAAATGTGCAACTGTTTTGTTTAGCAAATGGTATCACTATTGTGGTATAGAATTTTTAAAGCAGCACAGCAGGTGGCATACTTGTATCTTGATACAGAAGGCTATAGGTTCTACTCCCACAACATGTAGATTTGTATTTTAAGGAGGTGGAGTGCTACAGTCCTGAATATGTCCTCCTTTGGATGAGATGTCTAATAACTATGAACTTGTTTTTCAGCATGCCACTCATTCCCTATTGCAATATACCAGCTTACCATTTTTTTAATATAACGTAGGCAATTTATTCTTCAAGGGCAACAGGCATTGAATTTGTAGATTAAACACTGAAATATAAAGTTGTTTTCTAGCAACAACCTCTTCACTGGTTTCAGATCTCTTTAATGTGGAATTATTCAGATGAGTTTTACTTCTGCAAAGATTCTGCATATTGATTGATACTGGTCGATTGTATGACAGAAGTTTGAGTAGAGTGGCTCTTTATGGTTGAAATGTTCTGAATTGGGCAGGTTGTCATTATTGGTTCATATGATTTGTTTCATTGTTTAAAGGACCACTACAGGCAAATGATGAAGTACTCATTCCTAATTTTATTTTGTTTTTACTCTTGTCTGCCCTCATGGGGACAGACATGGTGATTCCTTTGGAAAGCTATATCTGTCCTATAATGCAGACTGTGAGGACAAATAGCCCTACCATTTGTTGTCAGACTAGACTTCCATTCACTTACAATGGAACTCCTGAAAAAAAACTGCCAAGTTTGAGAGTCTGCAGCTCATGTGTCATTGACTGGTATGCGCTGAGTTTTACAAATGTTGTTCCTACTGATGTACTACACATTCACTGAAAGAAACTTGCAAAAGTGTCAACAAATTACTGAGATTAAAAAGACTTTTCACAAGGAGCAGTTTTGCAAGTTTCAGTTCCTGGCCAGGTTACTCCTCCCATCTCCCCTCCTTCAGTGGGCTACAGTCTCACATTTCCAGCTTTGCTAGATTCAACTATTTAGTCAGCTTTGCATGACAATAGAAATAATAAAATAGCCTGGTGTGCCACTAAAACTGTTCCCTTGTATGTCTCTTCACTTCTGAATAGCAATTCCCAAGAATAAAAAAGCAAACTCATCAGTCCAGAGTTTAGGCTAGTCTATCCATTTTTTTAAATGTGCACAGTAAAATATTCAACTTGTAATGCATTTTGGCTGCTGACATGGTTATCTTTACATAGTTATTCTCTTATAGTATAACCTGAACTTATGGTATTTAATGGTGAATTTTACAATAATTCTCAGTTTCTTAACAATGACCTCCCAAGCCTCTGATGTGACCTAGTACTTTCTTACTATTGCTTTATGTAGTTTGTCTTAGTTGTATATTTGTAGTGTGTTTCTCATCCTCTCAGCAACAGACTCCTGGTAAAAATAAAGATTGAGTAGTTTGCTTAGGGTCTTAAAGTTCTTTATAGTTGTTTGAGACTGATAGTGTGATGGCTGTGATCTGTGTGCATAGTGGTAAATAAAGAAGGTTTGGTAGTGATGTGGGATTAGTTGAGTAAAAGGGTGTGTTGTAGTTATGTCAGTGGAAGTAGTTTTTCTTGGTGTATGGATAAAATTAAGTTGTTTTTGGTGGTTGGTGATAGAAGTTAGCAGTGGGAGTGTGGATACACTTAGGAGCAATAGTAAGAGGTGTATGTATGTATGTATGTAGGTTTGGGTAGTTTGGGCATGGTTTGGTTGGGTTTGGTCATGAGTGAGAGATCTGCTTGGGATGGGGTGGGTGTGGTGGATGATGAGAGGTTTTGTTTGTGATTGTAAGGTAGTTAGATGGAAGACTGTGCTTTACAGGATGTGGAATAGTGGAAGAGAAGGAAATGGGTACAGGGGTGGGACAGATTCAGTAATTGGTGGTTAGCATGATGGGCGTGGCTAAGTTCAGTTGAAATGTAGCACTAGTGGGGGCGGGTGGAAATAGGAAGCAGGGAGGGGAGTGGAGTGAGCCCGAGTGCAGCGGGGCTAACACTAACTCCAATTATATCAATGGGCTTACTTGTTTCTTTTCTTTGTACACCAAATGTATCATTCCACTTGTTTCTGTTTACACCAAATGTGTCTGTTTGGCTGTATTGTACTAGTTAAATTCACTTATATTGATGCAGTCACACTGAAAAAGGTCTGGGGAAGCTTCCTCACCACAAGCAGGCCAAAAGATAACTTTCTAAAGGGCGCCGCTCAAGGAGACCCACTAATATAGACTAGTTAATGTGCATGGGGGAGGAGGGAGTTAGAGGAGGGAGATACAAAATGGGGGAAGGTATAACCAGAAAAAGCCGG
Organism: Protopterus annectens; assembly: GCF_019279795.1. NCBI lineage: Eukaryota > Metazoa > Chordata > Ceratodontiformes > Protopteridae > Protopterus > Protopterus annectens. The sequence goes on along the minus strand of NC_056744.1, from coordinate 568,221,406 downwards.
TAGAGATCTGGCCCGCCCCCTCACAGAAAACTGCAAAGAAAAGTAATCAGCATAAGAAGTGGAAGCCTTGGAGCTGTAATGTAAGTGTAAGCAAGGAAGAGGTCGAAGCAGGAAATTAGGAGTGTAAGCAGTTAGTTGCAGAAACACTACTTTAAGGCCTTGGTGTGCAAGTAATACAAAGGAAGGTAAATCTATCTGGGGACAAAATATACCAAGTAAATGGTACTTGCCTTACTTTACAAGTATTCAGTGTGGAGGCAGATCTATTTGGGACAAGATACAGCAAGTATATTGTTAAGTTATGCCACCCAGTGGCAATAGACAAAGCTATAGTTGCCTGGTGGTGGGGGAGCTTGCAGGTGTGCATGCCGGCCAAAACAATGTTTAAAAAATAACTAGTAAAGGTAACAAATGGTGCTGTAAAAGGAAATGTAAATAACCAGTCACAATGGTTAAAACATAACTGTTAAGGACCACATCTGCTAATAACAAGAACTGTAAATATCCAGTCACCTATGCAGAATTGTCTGGTAGGTATCCTTATTAAAAAGTGATGTTCTTTGTGGTTCACTGTTACAGTCATTACTGTAGGGTTCTTCCTGCTGGCAGCAGCCCTAGATCGGCCAGAGTCCCAAAGTCGGGTCCGACGTCGGCTGAAGTCACTCCTGCCCTGACGTCAGTGCGCCAGGGGTATAAAGACCTCAGCCAACGCCATTTTCCCCAGTCTTTCTTGCCATGCGGTGCCCGTTGCAAAGCAGTTCGCAAGTGCAGGTCGGCCGACTCCTGTTTGTTTTTGGTGGCTTTTGAATTGAAGACTTCTTTTGAGCTAAGTACCCCATTGGGGAAACATTTTTCTTGCTCCAGTCCGATGTCAGAAAAAGTTAACAACTGTATTTCTTGTGGGAAGCAAATACCTCATAAAGATTTTCACTCTTACTGTATACCTTGCTTAGGTCCTGACCACGACGTAGCTAATTGTAGGTTTTGTGCTACGTTTAATCAACGCACTATTAGGCATAGGTATGATTTTGCCTTCCATTATTTTGGAAAAAGATTTAATTATAATATGTCGTCGGATTATTATCTGGCTACTGCAGTGTATAAGAGGCACAAGGATAAAGACAGGCCTCCGAGGTCCAAAGTGGATGATTTTATTCAACCAGAGCCAGTTGCCGGTTCGGCTGTAATCAGTGAGGCGCTTTTGCAGCCCCTGTCGTCCGCCACGTTTGAACCGGTTGCCTGTACCGACTCCCATGAGGAGCTGATGGGGCCTTCAGACTTTTCAGGGATTGGACCTCCGGATATTGCTCCCTCAGATGGGTCCGGAGCCGCTGTGCAGGCACCGGCTTCTGAGTTTTTAGGCCTACACAGCTTCATGTACAGATGACTCCAGTTTTGCAGTCAAGGACAAAGGCAAAGACTAAGGCTCCGGCAAAGACAAAGCAGCATGCACAGGCACCTTCTGTTCAGGGCCCTAGACCTCAAAGACAGATGCTTAGAATGGCTGAAGACCTGTTAAGTAAGATCAGGGGTTCTCATCCCCCTCCTGACAAGAGACCTAGGCTAGAGCCAGATTATGATTCCTCAGATCAAGTTTCGATTTCTTCTGCTTCTTCTTCTGAGCAGGATTATTCCTTCCCTCCTTATGAGGATTCTGATGCTGAAGAATCCCTTCCTTCGGCCTCTCCTCCTGAAGATTATTAATTTGGGGAAACCTTGCATGACATGAGAGAGCATTTTCACTGGGAAGGGCAGGAATATTCTGAATCTAAGAAAAGGCTTAGGGATTTTCTTCCACTTCCACAGCATAGACCCCTGGCTATTCCCCCTGTATTGGACATTGTGGATGATGTTTTTACAGAGGCATCTCTCTCTCCTGATTCTTTTCCTCCTGCTCCTGTCAAATCGGATAGGTATTATAGGGTTCCAGATTCACACAAATATCTTTTTAAGAATCCTTCAGCTGATCCAGAAACTATTTCTCAGGGCCCTAAGGGTGTTAAAGCGGCCTCTGCTAAGAATCCTATTCCCCCTGACCGAGAGTCCAGAGCCTTGGAAAGATGAGGCAAAAAAGTTTATACTTCTGCTACATTGTCTATTAGAGCTTTGAATTGTCAATTTCTTATGTTAAAATATCAGCAATACCTTTTGTCTGTGTTAAAGCAAAAGATGTCTGCTGTTTCTGGTGGTGCAGACAATAAGGAATTACAGGATTTATTGCATGCTACTGAGCAGGTGGGTAAACATACCCTGCACTGTGGTTTTGATTCTTTGGGGGCTTCTTGCAGGGCTGCAGCAAATGGCGCAGTTATTAGAAGGCACGCTTGGTTAAAGGAGCAAAGTTTGCCTGAGCAGGTTAAAGCAAAGCTTTTAGATGCCCCCTTGCAACACAATGCTTTGTTTGGGGCCAAAGCTGAGGAGGTATTGAAGAAAATGGAAGACAAAGCCAGATCTATGCAGACGGTTAAAGATTTTCTTCAGGTACAACCCCCTAGATTTAGCAGGAATTGGCCAGCTAAACCTTGGTCCTTTCCAAGCTTGGACAGACCTCAGAGGGGCAGATACAGCCATTCCAGAGGTAGGGGTCAGGCACAGCCCCCTTTCAGAAATAAGCAGTGGAGTGCCCCCTCTCCCAAGGGAAGGGAAGATAGGTCACAACCTTACAGGAAACAGTCATTATGACTCTCCCTTACTAGCTCCAGTGGCATCCCTCCTGGATGCGCCTTTGGGAGGAAAACTCTCTTTTTTTTATCACAATTGGATCCGCATAACCCAAGACAAATGGGTTCTGGACATAGTTTCAAGGGGTTACAGGTTTCATCTCCATACCTTGCCAAGATCGAACGGATGGCCAGATCTGCCAAAGCATCAATGGGCAGAGGCACAACGGCAAGTTCGGTCCCTCATGGATATGAGGGCCATAGGTTTGGTACCAGATTCAGAAATGGGGCAAGGGTTTTATTCAAGACTTTTCCTGGTTCCCAGGAAGGAAAACGCATGGAGACCAATCCTGGACTTTTCTGTATTGAACACCTTCCTAGAAATTCCAAAATTCAAGATGCTCACTCTGCAGCAGCAGCTGCCTATGCTGAGCAAGAACGCTTGGATGGTGACTTTGGACTTGAAGGAGGCTTACCTGCATATTCCCATATGGCAAGAGTGCAGAAGGTACCTGAGATTCAAAGCGGGCTCGAGGCATTACCAGTTCTCTGTGCTGCCCTTTGGCTTATCTACTGCGCCCAGGGTCTTTACAAAGTGCCTGGCACCAGTAATGGCGTTTTGCAGACAGAAGGGAATTCAAATATACCCTTATCTGGATGATTGTCTCATTCAAGCGGACGACAAGGAGACTTTACTTCAGCATCTAACATTTGTGCAGCATCTTCTCTTGTGCCTAGGGTTCATGGTGAACCTAAAGAAATCAAACCTGGTGCCCACGCAGCAAATTACTTTCCTGGGTGCGCTTCTGAGCACTACAACCCAGATGGCTTATTTGACACCAGACAAAAAAGTGCAACTGGCTTGTTATTTAAAAAATCTGGCTTTAATGAGTCAGTTGTGTGCAAGAAAAGTTCTGCAGGCTCTGGGTTACATGGCATCCTGCATTCTGTTAATACCATATGCAAGGCTGCATATGTGGAAGATACAATGGTACCTCAAGAGTGTATGGTCTCAGCATTGCCATAGTCTGGAAACAGTGATCGCAATTTTGCCTCGTCTCTGGCAGGAATTTCTCTGGTGGGCCGAGGCCTGTCTCCAAAACAAGGGGAGGCCTTTCTGTCCCATTCCAGCCAATCAAGTCATAATGACGGATGCTTCGGATCATGCATGGGGAGCCCACATGCAAGGGAAATGTCTTCAGGGTACCTGGACAGAGGACCAAATGCATCTGCACATAAATTTGAAGGAGATGCTAGCTGTACAGAATGCCCTGACAGCCTTCAAAGATCTTATTCTACCGGGGAAATTACTGATAAAGACGGACAACACTATGGTGATGTGGTACATAAACAAGCAGGGAGGCTCTCATTCTTACCCCCTGTGCAGTTTGGCCATGGCTCTGTGGAACACAGCACTAGCCAACAAGGTGGACTTACAAACTCAATTCCTGCCAGGAAAGGACAACACTCTGGCGGACAGTCTAAGCAGAACTCTTTTGGATCCACACGAATGGATGTTGGATGTTCGGATATTCAGGATGATAACTGAGGCGTGGGGGTGCCCAGACATAGATCTTTTTGCATCTCCCCAAAACCATCAACTTCAAACGTTCTGCACGAGGACCTACCACAAGCTAGCATGGAAAGTGGATGGTCTTTCATTCAGTTGGAAGCACCTCTCAGTATATGCTTTTCCTCCTTTGCCTCTTCTTCCTCGGGTACTTCTGAAAATCAAACAGGACAGACCGCAAATGATTTTACTGGCTCCCAACTGGCCTCGGCAATTCTGGTATTTCACCCTGATGGACCTGGCTCTGGGTCCACCCTGGATTTTGCCACAACTTCCACATCTACTGTCTCAACGAGATGGCCAGATCCTGCACAGCCATGTCAAAACTCTGAATCTAGCAGCCTGGCGGATCCAGGGTCTTTAAACAGTTCTACCCTTACCAAACAGGTACTGGATGTAATTCTTTAAGCTAGACGGCCCAGCACCAGGAAATCTTATGCAGGTAAATGGAAAAGATTTTGCTCCTAGACTCAGGCCCAGGGTTTTGATTCTGCAGTTCCAAACATTCCTCTGATTTTACAATACCTAACAGAGATGTTACATAAGGGCCTATCTTTTTCATCTATCAAAATTCATGCTTCTGCTATTTCTGCACATTACAATACGGATCCCCCAATCTTTTCTCATCCGTTACTTAAGCAATATATGAGAGGGGCGAAGAATATAAGGCCTCCTTTAAGAGCACCAGTTTCCACTTGGGATCTCAGCTTTGTTTTGGAAAAGTTAACTTTATCTCCTTTTGAACCTGCAGCTTCCACAGATTTAAAGTTTTTATCATGGAAAACCGCTTTTCTTTTAGCCATTACCTCTGTCAGAAGAGTTTCGGAATTGCAAGCTCTCATGGCTGTAGAACCCTTTATTATTTTTCATCAGGACAGGGTGTCCCTGAGGACTAATCCTACCTTTATGCCTAAGGTGGTTTCGAAAGTAGCCTTGAATCAGACTATTCATTTGCCCACCTTTTATCCTAATCCTCAAAGTGAAGAGGAAAGTATCTTGCATTCTTTAGATATACACGGGCAGCTTTGTTTTTACCTGGACAGGACCAAGATTTTCAGGAAATCAGACCAATTGTTTGTGGGTTATTCTTCTACCTCACAGGGGAGAGCAATCACTAAGCAGACTATTTCTAAGTGGATTGCCCACTTTATCAAGTTCTGTTACTCTCATCATGGTAAGCCTGTTCCTGTTAATGTCAGAACACATTCTACCAGAGCTACTGCCACTTCAGCAGCTTTTATCAGTGGAGTTCCTACCAAGGAGATCTTAGAAGCTGCAACTTGGAGTTCTGTGCATACTTTTTCTAAGCACTACAATCTCCCTCTCTATTCTAAATCTAGGGCAGGTTTTGCCTCTGCAGTCCTGCAGGGTTTTGTGGCCACCCCTTCTGTTCCTTCTCCATCCACCCTTTCTTAGCTTTGGGATTCAACCCTACAGTAATGACTGTAACAGTGAACCATGAAGAACATAGTACAGTTGTGTACTCTTACCATAAATGTAGATGTTCGAGTATGTTCACTGTTACAGTCTGGGTTACCCTCCCTCCTGTCCCCTCTTTTGTTGTTCTTTGAGTGCTGTCTGTGTCTCCTTAACATTTCTTTTTTCTCCGAGGTATTTTTGCTGGTGATATTTGGGAATGTTCTGGTTTGTTTGCTTATTCTTTTTGATTAAGCTTTTGGCCTTTATTTTTGGGCACCTGACATCTGGGGCAAGAAAAACTGGGGAAAATGGCATTGGCTGAGGTCTTTATATCCCTGGCACACTGACTTCAGGGCAGGAGCGACTTCAGCCAACATCGGACCTGACTTTGGGACTCTGGCCGATCTAGGGCTGCTGCCAGCAGGAAGAACCCTACAGTAATGACTTTAACAGTGAACATACTCGAACATCTACATTTATGGTAAGTGTACACAACTGTACTTTATTCTTGGTTTGCAATAACTGTAGGGAGAAACCGGACCGTAGCAGTGGTTTTAGCTGGCAATGTTGCAGTTGCTGGGGGGGGGGGTTTGGGGGGGCGAGCTGCGATGATGCAGGTAGACCAAGTGTGCTATGCAGACTTATCTGGTAGGTATCCTTATTAAAAAGTGTTATTCTTGGCTTGCAATAACGGTAGGGAGAAACCGGACCATAGCAGTGGCTTTATCTGGCAATGTTGCAGTTGCTGGGGGGGGGGGTTGGGGGTCCGAGCTGCGATGATGCAGGTAGACCAAGTGCACTATGCAGACTTGTCTGGTAGGTATCCTTATTAAAAAGTGTTATTCTTGGCTTGCAATAACTGAAGGGAGAAACCGTAGCAGTTGTGTGGGCGTGGGTTGCTGTGTTTGTGGAAGGTGGAGGTGTGCCTTTGTAAGTGTGGTGCGAATGTTATGCATTATGAAATGGAGACATTAAGAGTAAAATTTTGCTGAGTGAAGTCCCTAGCAATTTCATCACTGCTTGATTCAGACATATACATTCCCTTGTGTTTGTCAGTACTATGTTTGAGTGCATTGTTTTTGAGTGTGGTATCACTACTACAGCTGCTGGTACTCTTTCAATAAAAGTATATGCTTCTCCAGGAGTCTGTTGCTGAGAGGATGAGAAACACACTACAAGTGTACAACTAAGACAAACTACATAAAGCAATAGTAAGAAAGTACTAGGTCACATCAGAGGCTTGGGATGTCATTGTTAAGAAACTGAGAATTGTAAAATTTATCATTAAATACCATAAATTCAGGTTATACTATAAGAGAATAACTATGTAAAGATAACCATGTCAGCAGCCAAAATGCATTACAAGTTGAATATTTTACTATGCACATTTTAAAAAATGGATAGACTAGCCTAAACTCTGGACTGATGAGTTTGCTTTTTTTTTATTCTTGGGAATTGCTATTCAGAAGTGAAGAGACATACAAGGGAACAGTTTTAGTGGCACACCAGGCTATTTTATTATTTCTATTGTCATGCAAAGCTGACTAAATAGTTGAATCTAGCAAAGCTGGAAATGTGAGACTGTAGCCCACTGAAGGCGGGGAGATGGGAGGAGTAACCTGGCCAGGAACTGAAACTTGCAAAACTGCTCCTTGTGAAAAGTCTTTTTTATCTCACTAATTTGTTGACACTTTTGCAAGTTTCTTTCAGTGAATCTGTAGTACATCAGTAGGAACAACATTTGTAAAACTCAGCGCATGCCAGTCAATGACACATGAGCTGCAGACGCTCAAACTTGGCAGCTTTTTTCAGGAGTTCCATTGTAAGTGAATGGAAGTCTAGTCTGACAACAAATGGTAGGGCTATTTGTCCTCACAGTCTGCATTGTAGGACAGATTTAGCTTTCCAAAGGAATCACCATGTCTGCCCCCATGAGGGCAGACAAGAGTAAAAACAAAATAAAATTAGGAATGAGTACTTATTTTGCTGAAGGCAGCTTTGGGAGGTGTAGTAAATCATGGCAAGATAAAAAATATATGTTTTCTTCATCATTTGCCCGTAGTTGTCCTTTAAAGGAAAAATGTTCAGAACTATAAATTTAAAACACACTCTAACAAGTGGTGCTGTATTATACATGGGATATAATTCAATTATTATATAGTATAATTAATACAGTCAGGAAGGTGAATCAAATAACTTTTCCATGGTTCTAAAAATGTGTGCAAGGAGCCTATGATTTGAAAACAGCCCAAAGATAAACTTACCCTGCCACTGGCCAGATGCATTTTCTTTGAATGTGGGTTTCAATGTTGTTTCAGTGAATGTGGGTTTCAAAGGTAGAGAAGTTTTAATGCTAAGTCTGTTTTCAATGTAAGACTATTGCTTTGTTTAGGTTTAGTAAATGTCTATCAGAGTTTGTGCTATAAAATTTGAAATAAAAGTTGTAAATGAAATCCAAATATCTGTAATCATTGTAGAAGTAAAGCATAAAACAGTATGCACACTGAGAGATTTGAACAGTGTCTATGACAAATGGGGAGAAATAGCCAAGTAATGGGACACTGGAATGGCTGCATGGGTGGGAGGGGCTGAGTGGGCGGGTACAGCAGAGGGGTGGGGCTGAGTGGGTGGGGCTTGAGTTTGCGCCCCCCCCCCTGCAAAAAATCCTGTGGGCTCCCTTGCATACATACATATATATATATATATATATATATATATATACACACAACATGTGTGCTATATGAATTTTAATGGACAGAAAATCATAACCACTATAATCTGAACAAAATTCCTTGAAAGCTATATAACTTACTTTAAGCTTGATAGCTATTGTATCTTACCCAAACCAGCCAGCTGTCCATCCACAAACCCTCTGTTCCCATTTTTGCACATGGGGTTGTGTGTCACATGGGTGACTTACCCTCAAATAACTGATAAAGTCCCAGTCTAATTGTACTGTTAATGCTATCCATAGCATCACTATTTCTCTAAAATGTACAGAAAACTAATATTTCACTCATGAGACACAGAACAAATTGCTTCAATAATTATCCAACTACTGTTTTGAGTATACAGTGATGCTATCCACAAATTTCAAATTCTCTGGCATGAGATAAAGAACTCTTAAAAAATGAGTCCTCAAATTCTGAATTACATGATTTAGCTGTGTGTGTTTTTTTTTCAGAAGAAACTATCCATTTTGTCAGAATCAGAGTATCTCATACAACAGGAGTCAGACAGACAACAGTGCTGACCTCACCTTCACTTGTCCCCTAAATTTCTGCCAGTCTGGTATATTCCATAACAAACGCAAAATTACTATATATCTATGTACAGACCAAGTTACAAACATTAATGAAATAACAATAATGGACATCCCTTTGCAGCAAACATCAGCATAATTAATTTTAGCACAAAAATATTGGAGGAGGCCTATTACAAAGACATGCTGACGGAAGAATGTTATATCTATGACTGATCATCTGCAACTATTTTTTTTTTGCACTTACTTACAGTCTTTCCCTTTCTTCTGGGATGCACAAATGATTTCCCACTCAGCAAATCCAATTTACTGAATAATCTGTTGATTTATTTCAGTGTTATTTCTTGCTCAGAAATGTTGGCTCTCCATGGACATAAAAAAAAGCGCTTCCTGTTTTTCTATTATCATACTTGTCCCTTTGATGTAAAGTTGGATCTTCCTTGCACTTCCTGCACTAGTAGGCTGAGATTATTTCCTCTTTTTTTGTAAGTAAATATCATGGCGATGCTGTACATGGGCTTAGGGCAGTATGTCTATTTCTAATATCAGTGATTTACTACAAAATTACAAGTCTGATGAGGGCTGGACAGGGTAAAAATATGAGGCAAAGTCAGGGATGTTTGCAAACATCATGGACTTATGAAAGGTAAGATTCAGTGACATTAGGCAAAATCAGTGACAATTAGGAGTTATGGACTTTATTCTGCATCTGATGTGCTTGTGTGACTGTGAAAACAACCTTCACATTTGTTTCCACACAAAAGTAGCACAGAATGTGTGTGTGTGGGGGGGGGTTGAAATCTGGATTAACCAATGTGTATCTAATCTTAAAATTGAAAAGTAGTCTAAGAATACAAGTAAAACTGCCCCAATCACAAAATCTTCTCTCTCTCTCTCTCTCTCTACATGGCTTTCTCTACCTTGCTGACCAGGTAACAGATACTGCCTGCAGAGTACTCAATGAGAGTGAAGCATGTTTTGAATGTAGAGAGCACTTTCTCAAAGAGATCTTCCTTAAAAATAAAAGTGAGAATGCAAACTTAAATGACAGCACAACAGCGCAAGGTAAGCAACTAATGATGAAATGCATTCTGAGAACAGATAGGCTACTTTGATTTTATCAGTTTGCATATAATCATTAATGTAGCCTACAAGTCAGCAGTTTATTTTCTTTATCAGCATTTGTATTGCATAATATTATAGAAGCATTTAAAATATGATAGATACCAAGGAAAGGTATAAATGTTTGTGCTGTCCCCACCTCAAAACAGATGCCTGACTGTCCTATACTATTAAAATTAATCCACATTTGTTTTTTGCCTCTGTTAATATTTTCTTATTGTTTCAACTGGCTGATGTACTTTGTACTTTCTGTGATTATTCTGTCTGTGAATCAGTTCTGTTTTATTTGTTTATTTTACCTACTTTTTGGAAATTCTTCATTTGAGCTGTGCCTGTAAATGGTGTTTTACGATCAGTGTACTACCCCAATAAATATACAAATAAAATCTGTTTAATTCTGTAGGTTCAAAGTTTAAAGGGACAGTCCCAGGGATTTTTTGTTTTGATTCAGCCTTTGTGTACATTTCGGGTTTGCCTTTCTAAGCATGCTCATCATTGGCTGAGGGGGGTGGGGTAAGAGTGCCTGAAGGAAGTGTCAAAGGTGTTAGCCAAATTCCATCTCAAATTGCAGTTGTACTGACAACAGCTCTCCCTGTGAGCATTCATTTGTTTAATATGTGCATTTGACCCATTGAGAAAAGTGCTCTTTCAGGCATTTTACGACCTGACTGCTGCTGCTACTCTAGAAAGCACATCAATAATGCAAGGCTTTTAAAACATTAGTAAACAGGTTTTTTGTTTCTTTCATTTTATATTTTATTCTGTGCTGATTGTATCCGCGGTGGTGGTGGTGCGGTAATGTTGTCGCCTCACAGTAAGATGCTGTCCGGTTCGACTCTCAGAGCGTCTTCTGTGTGGAGACATGCGTGAATGGGCGTACCTTCGTTGAAGGTTGTGCGTCAGGGCTGGCAACTCAGTACGTAAAAATCAACTGCCAATCATTAGCGGACCGGAGTTCCGCTGTGGCGACCCCTAACCGGGAAAAGCCGAAAGTCACAACAACATTCTGTGCTGATTGTGAATCCTGGCCATCTACAACAAGTTTATGAGATGGCTTTTACCTATAGAAAGCATCTGAGTAAGGCAAACAATAGTGGAAACCATATTTCTCTTTCTTTCATGTTTTACTGTATTTTGATTTTTGAATACTAGCCCGGTGTAGTGACTTTCTGACCTGCTAGTAATTCCATGGAAAGCAAGTGTGTAACAGAAGGTTGTAGCATTATTAGCTACATTCTTCTGTTCCTTTTTCAGCTTCTAGTTTGATATGTGCTGATTTCTGAATACTACTAGACAAATGCACCATTTTTTTACGAGCAGGCTGCTTGTACACCTGTAGAAGCATGCGTGATGCTAAATTTAAAAATTAGTATACACTGATGTCCCTTTTCCCTGGCACAGTTTTCGTTATTTTAAATATGAACCAGGAGCTGGGGGCATAGTTCCCCAACCCAATGTAAGTTGGAGAGGAACACAAATCCAAAGATTAGTTTATCCTGGGAGCTGAAACAAGACTGAAACTGTGGATTTACAGGATATTTAAAAGTAAAATGACATTGTGGGTGGGAATGAAAGTGATGTGCCAAATTGGGCGTGACTTCTGTCAGCTTAACTCAGACCCTAATTTTAAACACTGGGATTGTCCCTTTAAGTTTCTGGGATGAAGAATTTGGGTCTAGAACCCAGATGAATGACACCTCAGATTAACAATGCATAAGCAGAATATTATATTGTTGTAGATGTTTGGGCACTGTAGTTACATGCTGAATACGAATGTGATAACATTTCTGCGAATGAGCTGGCCCTAGCATCAATTAACCTTGTAAACAGAATGTAGCTAAATAATAATCAATCTCCTGAAAGTCTTCCCTTCTTGTGTGAGCACCGTGAACAGAAAGCTGAAGGGATCTTAAACTCTTCTGCAATATAAATAGAACATGTCAGAGGAATGTGTCTGTATCACACAAAACACCTCTTCTATGGAACCATCTTTCATTCTACATAAAGGGAAGTACGTCTCTTCCTGTATTCAAATATAATTTGGATGAATGGAAGGGAGGCTGCAAATTCACCACTGGTTTGTCTCTCATGAATGAGGCCAAGTAAATGTCCTAACACAGCCTTGTTCTGCCCATGTCTGGGTTATATATATATATATATATATATATATATATATAAAAAGGGCCAGATTCACGAAGGCTTGCACGAAGTCTAAGAGTAGAGTAAGACTCCATGCAGCCAACATGTCCGCCGAGCGATCCAGGAACAGCCAGCAGGGGTGTGCAACAGAGCTCCTAAAACGACTCTTACACGGACAGGGCTAGGTTATGCAAATTACCTCATTTGCTGCCGAAAGCTATGCAAATGAGGTAAATTTGCAATCCAGGAAACCCTAACCTGTCCGAGTAAGAGTAGTGTTATTTGCAGAAATGTACTTCGTTGACAACTGAGTACCGTTCTGCAAATAGCAAAACGGAGCCGTGACAGCTCCAAATAAAGGCTGCATCCAGTTGAGGAAGCATGCCAATGGCCAAATATACGGCCATTGGCAATATTCCCCAATGCAAAATAAAAAAAAATATTTTTTTTACCTCGATCTCCGAAGTTTAACCGTAGCGCAGCACAGAGCAAATGTGCTGCACTCTAAAAACCAGAAAACCAAAAATTAAAACCCACAAATAAGGATTTTATAGAAAATCATAATTTTCAATGCAAGTGAATGGCAGGCTGAAGACAATATGGCTACCGAGTAGAGGTTGCTAAGGGGGGAAGCTCACTCTAAGAGATGTAACCAAGCATTAGTAGGCAATCCTATGCAAATGAGGGTAAGGATAGTGAATCCCAAGTTTACATAGCAAATGAGCACAGTCAGTGGAGTGTATGAGTAGGATAAGGGGAGTAACAGAGTAGAAGATAGGTGACATCATGAGGGGGGTATGTAGGAAAGAATGCAAGCTCATTGGAGCAGAGTGGCATGTGTTTGCTGTCAGTTACTCATCACTGGAAGAGGTGCGACAACAGGTATCCTAGCTAAAGGCAAGAAATAGAAGGTGTATGCCATGGATAACACTAAAGTTTCTTGTCGAAGTGCCTGCAACGTGTTTGCGCACGTGTGCGCACCTGTATATCTGAGTAAGACTGTGCGTTTAAGCCGGAGTAAGTATGTGTAAGGTTGTTGAAATTTGTGTAAGCGCGTTTGTGTCTGTGTGCACGCGTTTAAGCAGGAATTAGCAAGTGTTAGGCCGTGTAAGCATGTGAGCTGGTGTGCGCAGCGCTGCCCCCATGTGGAAACAGAAAGGGAAAAGGAAGCACAACAAATAGGAAGTTAACCAAGGAGAACTAGCAGAGCTAGCAGGTGAAAACAATCAGAATCAGGCAATTACACAGGCAGTACAGTAGCCCAGCTCAGCCCAGAACTTAAAACTCTGCAAAAAACTTTCCACCATGTTTTCCTCAGAGACACTGCAACACTGCAGTAAACTAAGAGAAGTGAAAACTTAAAAAGCTTTACTGAGACAAAGAAATGTTAGGGTCTGCCATTGCTGTTATAAGGTGACATATGGAACATGCTGAGGGTGGTGACAATGCGAATGCTGCTGAGCAACCCCCAGTGAGGAGAGAGAGAAGAGTGTACAGGCCCAGGGTAACCTACAAGGGGCTACATGAGCTGGAGATAGTGGAGCGCTATAGAGTGGACAGAGACCTCATGCAATTGTTGAGCTGTGCAGGCCACGCCTCACACACAGACCTAACAGAGGGGAACCCATCCCAGTGGAAACCAAGGTATGTGTTGGCCTAAGAATATTAGCAACAGGTGCCTTCCAGAGACCAACTGGTGATATGATGGGGATATCACAGGCATCAGCATCCAGGGTACTGCATCAGTTTCTGAATGCCATGTCAGCACATGTTGCTGATCATGTATATTTCCCCAAGTCCCGTGAGGTATTGGCCAGCAATATGCGTCTTTTCCAGCAAATAGCGGAATACCCTGAGGTAGTGGGTGCAATAGACTGCACGCACATACGCATCAAAGCACCAGCCAGTGAGCGGGGTAGGGCCTACATTAACCGCAACGGCTTCCCCTCCATCAACTGCCAGGTCATGTGTGATGCCCAGGGCATAATACTGAATGTGTGTGCTGGCTGCCCTGGAAGCTACCATGATTCCCATATCTGGCATCTGACACAGCTGTATGAGACATTTGCAAATTGGGACATCCCTCATGGTCACCTAGTGGGGGATGCTGGATATGCACTGGAGCCATGGCTGATGACACCCATCAGAAATGCACACACACCTGAACAGGAATGCCATAATGAGGCACACGCACAAACACGAAATGTAATCGAGCGTGTGTTTGGGCTGCTCAAGTCACGGTTCCGGTGCCTGGACACATCTGGTGGAGCCTTGCAGTACTCACCAACTACATGTACCCAAATTGTCATGGTATGTGCTATGCTACATAATATGATCCTGCGAAAACAGCTGCAGCAGGAGCAGCATAGGCCCGGGCCAAACAGCCCCCCACCATTGCCAAGGCCATCATAGGCAGAGCGTGACTTGGAGGAACAACCTGAGCCTGCCCCAGTGGGTAGAATGAGGCATGCCCAGTATGCTTTGGCCTTGGCAAAGAGGCAACACATAGCACATACACTGGTTCAGTAGGAACCCTGGAAATGATACCTCTCTCTGACTCGCACATATAGTAAAAGGGATGCCTAACTTGACACTACCTGTTTTCAAACATGTATAGGGAGTGTACTATATGCATCCGACATAAGCAGCCCTGCAGCACCACCTGAGGCATGATTGCCATGTTTTAAGCAATATAAAGCAGTGCTAAACAGCTTTTACCACTATTTAGTATATGTAAACAAAATTGCACACACTAACTAGCACAACTTTGGGCAATGTTGAGCAATATTGGGCAATGTTCAGCAATGTTGGTTAATGTTGAGCAATGATGGGCAAGTTTGGTCAAAGTTGGGCATAGTTGTGCAAAAGCAGGTAAACATGCTCATATTTGCTTTACTGGTCCTTAAGCAGTCTGGTCTGCCCAGTATGAAAAAAATAAAGCAGTGACAGGCCTTGAACCCAGGATATTGTGCCCTATAGTCACAGTACTGAACCACTAAACCATGACAGTATATCACTGGTCAGCCTGTATGAAGAAATGTTGATAAGTCTATGCAAAGTGTCTCATGGAAACCCTGCAAGCACAGCATAATCCCTGTCAAGTTATGACACAAAGGTGAGCCCTGCAGTAAAAATATAACTTGATTTTCAACACACATATAGTATAAATGTTAATATTGGGCATGTTCACACACGTTAACAAATGTAGTGGACTTCAGACATCAACATACTGAAAGGTCACACTGGGCATGTTCACACACTTGAATAAATGAGACAAATGTCAGGCAACAAAACACTGAAAGGCCAAACTGGGCATGCTCACACACTTAGGCCATGTCTGAGTACAGCAGTGGGCGACACATATCTGGCAGTTGCATGTGTTAACCCAGGAACCTCTCACTATTCACCAATCCTGCCTTGTGCACACAGTGATATGATGACAGACACATATATAATATATTGGAACCCTGTCATAATCAAATATGTACTACAGATACTTAGGTTGTTCATAGAAAGTGGGAAAGCAAAGAAGATAAAAAACCTGCAATCAGTATCATCAATAAACAGTGCACTCCAAACATTATCATAGGTTCATAGATTCATAGGTTGATACTAGGCTATCTGCCCTAGGGCATTTATAAGCCTAGCAAGAGTGTGTTTGGCTTTCGCCACCCTTTTAGATTAGTAGACTGTGCCTTTGAATAGTAGGTCACACAAGGTAGCCATTTTATGGTTAGTTTATTGTGCCTCTGTCTAGCAGGGACCCAGAAGAGATCCCAGGGGTAAACTTACGATCTCCCATCCACTCGTCAAGATTTCTCTTGAAGAGGGTCAGTGAGGGGCTCTGCCTAACTTGGACTGGGATTTTGTTCCAGAGTGAGGGGAGCCTCTGGGATATGAATCTGTCCCTCCAGCATGTCCTATTTATTTCTGTGCTGAAGTTTAAGTCACTGGAGCGTGTAGCTCTAAGGGATCTGCATATCCTGAGGTGGAGCATGACCATCAATTCTGGGTTGGACATGGCTTTATACGTCAGGCACAGATCGCATCTGAGTAGGCGGTAAGCAACTGAGTAGAGCTGAAGTTTCTTTAGCCAAACTGCATAGGGCATCTGTTTGAGTCCCTTGATCCATTTGGTGAGGTACTTTTGGGGTCATTACAGTTTTTGCAGGTGTTGGGTAAGGTACATCCCAAATGGGGCATTGTATTCAAGTATGGGCCTGATGAGTAAAGGGGCACAATGACCTCTCTTGATCTAGATGTGAAACTGTTCGGGATAAGATGGGCTATATAGAAGGTCTTTCTAACCACTTTGGCAACGTGATTGTCAAAGGAGAGATTACTATCTACTTGGGTCCCCAAATCCCTAATTACTTCTTCCGTACGTAATAGATTACCACCTACGTGGTAATTTGTAGGCACTTTGTTTTTCCCAAAGGGGATGACTATGCATTTTATGGCATTTACTTTAGGCCATGGCTCTGGCACCAGCTATCCATCTCTGTGAGACCCTTTTGGAGGATGCTTGTGTCAGCCGAAGAGTCGATTATGGCACCCAGTTTGCAGTCATCTGCGAACTTGGTCAGCCATAGTCCTCCCGTGTTAGCCTGTACCTCAGAGAAATATATACTGAACAAGAGAGGTCCCAGGAATGAGCCTTGTGGGACGCCACTTGTAACTGGTGTAGAGTCTGACATGGCACCTGCAATTCCGACCATGTGGGTGCTATCCCTGATCCAGTTTGCAATCCATCTTGTGACATATGTGTTGATATCTAAGCTGGTGAGCTTATTTATGATGCCCGAGTGGAGTATTGTGTCGAAGGCTTTTGCGAGGTCCAGGTAGGCTGTGTGGACTACCTTCTCTACGTCTATGGCCCTGGTAACTGTTTCAAAGAAGTCGACCAGGTTCAAGAGGCAAGATCTGCCCTTAACAAAGCTGAATTGGGTAGGATCCAGTGTCTGGAGGTTCCCGATGTCTTTGTTTATGAGTTCCATGATGATACGCTCCATAGCTTTGCAGACCAGGCCAGTCAGGCTTATAGGGCGATAGTGTCCGGGGTCCATTGTGGCACCACCTTTGTGGAGAGGGACCACTGTTGCTGTACGCCATTCCTTGGGTACATATCCTGTAGTAAGTCTGATATTGAACAGTGACTTTATGTGAGGGTTAAGTTCTTCATGAAGCTTGTGTAAGATGCAGCCCGGGACACTGTCCGGTCCCATTGATGCTGCTGTTATTGCTTTGGAGAGGGCAGCTCTCACCTGTTCATCTGTGATGTCAGGGAGGCTACACTCTGTTGGGATGGACATTTGCTCTTTTGGGGGGATGGGAGGGAGAAATTTGCACTGAACCTGTCTGCCAGGATGTTGGCAATGTCTGTGGGTTCAGTGTATTTTTTGTCATTATGCACTAACTCAGAGCATATGTGGGAGTTGCCACCCAGGTTCCTGACATAACTAAAGAAGGCCTTGTGATTGCCTTTAGTGTCTTGTGCAATTTTTCTTTCGAAGCTGGCCTTAGATGATTTTATGAGTGATCTTAGCTTCTTGCTAGTACTAATCAGAGATGCCTTCCCTTTTTGGGATTTTGCTCTATCATGTAGTAGCCTCCTCCTTTTGTTGTATAGCTTATTTATGGCCGGGGTCCACCAGACAGGTCCCCTGCCTTTGGAGGAGTGAGTCTTGGTTTTATTTGGGATAGCACAATCCATGCATTCCTGTAGGTGTCCATAGAATGCGTTTGTAAAGGATTCTGCAGTTTGAGCTGTATTTTCCACTGGCCTGGGGGCTTTGAAGGATACCACCTCGGTTTTGAGAAGTGTGACATTTGCTTTTGAGAAGTTCTTCACCGAGATTACCTTGGCTGGGGACAGGGATGGGATATGGATGTCCAGTGAGATAAATGTATGGTCTGACCTTACCAATGAGGGGTATACCTCTGGTGTGGAACATAGAGTCCCCATGTTGGTGATGACCAGGTCCAATATGTTTTCCCCTCTTGTGGGGGTGGTGACCAGTTGTTCCATAGCATTTGAGTTTATAAATTCTAGGAACCGTTGGGCGAGGGTGTTGGGGCTTGAGTAGTATTCCCAGTCAATGTCTGGGTAGTTGAAGTCACCCAATATAATGGTGTTTGGAGAGACCTTCATATTCTCCAGTGTTCTCAGGAAAGCCGAGTGGGGTCCCTGAGTTTGGGAGGGTGGTCTGTAGCAGGCTACAAACTGAAAGGCAGTTTTGCCCACTGTTAGTTGCACATGGATGGTCTCCGATGCTTCGTGTAGTGCTACTAACCTGGAGGTGTGTGTATCTTTGATGTGTATGGATACTCCCCCTCCTTTTGTGGTTCGGTCTGGGTTTTGTGGCCAAAAAGCATGGTATGAAGTATAACCTGGTAGTGCTGGGGTGCTTTCGGGAGCCTTGAACCAGGTTTCTGTTACTGCACAGATATCGATATTCTCCATACTGAAGAGAGCCTTAAGTGCGTGCATTTTGAGGTGTAGACTTCTGGCGTTGAGCAGCATTACCCTTAGTTTCTTTTACCTTGTATTGTCTATGGAGGTGGGTTTGTCTTTTGAGCCTTGCCTAAAAAAGGCACTATGGAGGTGGCAAGAGCCTTAGCCAGTATTCGAAAACCCAGGGGTGACAGGTGCAAGCCATCCCTAGTGAAGCAACGTGGCTTGTCGAGCATATCATCCCAGGCTGACAGACACTGGATCCCCTTTGAATGACACCAATACGTTAGCCAACTGTTAAAATTGATCATTTTGTCTTTATACTGTGGCATCATTCTTGGTGAGGGTAAGATGCTACACAAGGTCAGGGTCATACCGGCCTGGGCTACATGATCAGAGAGCTCCTCTATGTCTCTTTGCATGTAGTCCAGGGAGGAACGTCTCAGGTCATTCACATCAGCATGGACAATGATGGAGTCACCCTTTGAATGACACCAATACGTTAGCCAACTGTTAAAATTGATCATTTTGTCTTTATACTGTGGCATCATTCTTGGTGAGGGTAAGATGCTACACAAGGTCAGGGTCATACCGGCCTGGGCTACATGATCAGAGAGCTCCTCTATGTCTCTTTGCATGTAGTCCAGGGAGGAACGTCTCAGGTCATTCACATCAGCATGGACAATGACGGAGTCATATTTGTACTTGCTTTGGAGTGACCTGAGTGCATGTGTTATGTGGCGGATCCTGGCACCCGACAGACAGCTTACAGTGACCTTCTTCTTGTTCAGCCTGGTGAGTGGGACGTCAGTGTGTCTGACAATAGAGTCACCTATTACAAGTGTATTAGGTGTGTTGTTTAGCCTTAAGGGCAGTGACTGTGTGGCACACTGACTTTGTGAACTATGTGATATGTGGGTATTGTTGTGGGGTAGCAGTTGTTTGGGTGTCTGCTTTGGAGGTCTCTGCTGCTTAGGCAGATTTTTATTTAGAGCCTCCGAGTATGTTTTTGTGTGTTTATGTGTTTGGTTTGCTGTTGCTATAGGTCTATGTGAGACTGGATTTGTGGTGTGTGTGGTTACTTTCTCCTCCTGATAGACTGTGCCAGTCATGGGTCGAGAGAGAGCTCAGCCTCCAGTTTGTCTATATAGTTGCATCTCTCACATATATCTGAGTTTGATGGGAGGAGGAGAGGGTTGTCTGTGTACATAAGGCAGTTGTAACATTGCCTCAAAATTCCCATATTCACCAGCTGGACTGGAGAGTACACACGAAACTGACCTTTGGACATGTCAGGATATTATGATGAAATACTCTTTTGACTGATCAAAAAGGATCAGTAGGGTGTTAAGTGTGTAAAAGAGTATAACAGGGGTTTAGTGCTTAAGTTTGTTGGTGTTCTGGAAAGATTATCTGCGAAGGAGTCCAGACAGAACCATGACACTTCCTTCAGCTATGTCATAAATAGCAATGTACACTCATATATGTCCTGAGTCAGGGCCAACTGTAAATGACTGACAATGCCAACATCCTGTCAGACAGGCCCATACATACATACCCACCTCCCACTGACAAAAGGCCCTATCATCATACCATATCACATGTAGAATGGGTAAACAGCTCCTTCCAAAGCTGAAAACATGGCATCAATTGGATTACATTGTTTCCCTATATGTGTCATAAGTGAACTGCAGAACAAACAGACTCTGCACCTGAACAGTCTGTTGAGCCTCACCCTCTCTAGAGGATATGAAACCGTTGAATGGGTTACAGCAACATATGGCACACTCCACAAGTGTTGGTGCACAACAGACCATGGGAACTATAGTCTTATAAGCCTATGCAGTCTGATCTGCAAGGCCATGGAGTCCATCATGATTGAAGTCATAAACAGAGTTATTGGAAGCCGACAAACACACAACCCTACCAACTCTGGTTTGGTCATGGGCAGATCATGGTTCCCAAACCTGCTAGACTGTTTGCAAGGCAGCCACCCAGGACACACATCACTGAAATCAGCTACACACGTCCTACATAGACTTTGAATAGCCCTTTTCCAACATCCCAGACACATGTCATATCCACAAAATCAACAATCTGTGCATAAATATGTATTGTCATATGATGGATTGGCAACTGGTTCACAGATAGATCACACAAGCTAAGAATTGTGGAGTCCTGTTCAAGCTGTTAACACCTGCTGTCCCCCATGGTGCAGTCCTGGGATTGCATAAAACAAAGTGCATACACATTACCATGTCTAGTCTGATGATGTCAGCATCCTACAAATATAGCAGGAGAAATGAAAACACGCGTCGTGTTAATGCGTATCTCTCTAGTATCATAACATAGTTAGGTAGGGGTTTGAATCCTGCAATTGCTGAGTGTGCGTGTGTGACACTGTTGGTCAATGTGTTGTGGGTTTTGCTTTTACTACTGTATGACATATCAGTAAGACAACAGTGTGGCAAATACACATATGTACATGTGACCTCAATTAGTTCATAGGTGTGAAGCCTGCTTTCTACATGAATACATCTGTTACCTTTGACAGATTGTGCTGCTGCTTCTCAAACCTTAGGTCACATATGTATGTTTGTGACAAGGCCAGCCACTGTAGTGATCTGTCTGTGTCACAAACACCCATGACAGTTTCTATAGAATAGTGTGTGAGTGAGGGTTCATTCCTGGGGTATATTTCAGACATGTTCAAACACAACAAAGTCTGTCAATAATGGACATTCATTATAGGTGTACAACAACTTTGTGGATATGCATACAGACCCCTTATTGCTTATGTGATATACCAAGGGACTTCAGAATACCTTTGGAAATGTGAATACCAAAGGACAGATGACATAACATGTGGCTGTATGTACACATCGGTACCCCTTCTACATGTCGTGAGCTATTACCTATGTGGTACTGTCGGGATACTATGTTTAGTAAATGTGGATGACTATGCTATAGTTGGCTTATAGCTTTACAGCATGGGTTGGTCAACAGGTATCTGTCTGTATGATACCCTTGTGGAGGATAAGTGTCTCATCCGGAGAATGCATTGTAGGCCACTGTATGCATTACCAGATGTGGATGGACATATCCCTAGTGTGTTTGCTTGTACCTAAGAGGGCTACATGCCAAACAGAAGTGGTCCCAGGAATGGGTGGCGGTCAATACCACTGGTTACTGGTATAGTATTGTACCGGAAGGATCCAAATGCTACTGTGTTTCCTACATCTGTGTGTCAGTTGTCAAGACACCATCTAACGATTGGTTATAGTCAGGCTGTTGAGGTTGTGTATACTACCAGAATGCAAACCAATGACCGATATTAACAGTAGCATCCACAGCATAGTGTCAAACCATGTCATACACACGTGTACCCAAGTTAAAACATATGTGTAGTAAAATGCATACTGGCCAGCAATAGAAACTATGAAGTGTTAACACTGTGTAATACAGGGCACGTCACCCTTCCCATGTATCCACTATGCAAGTACATGCAGACAGTGCACTTCCACCATGTTCACAAATGTACACTTACAAATCTGTACTTCACACATCACACACGTACTGTCCACTCACCAACACATGCTGCCAGAACTACACACATCAGCCAAGTGGCACATGGGCGGACAATACATTTTTGGAATAAACACTGGTGTAAACAATACTACATTGATAATCATAGCTTTAATGCATCATGCCTGCTCAGATATACCTACAAGGATATCATTACACTTTACTGTTGACAACATGCTAACATTGCTACACTGCTATTAAGTCACCCTGTGTATCAGCACCATGTTAGCCTGTTCCTGCATCAATGTTACAGATGACAGGAGGTGGCACAGTTTCATCATATGCACACGGTGTGTTGTTGGTTTGCCAGAGCCCAACATTGACCCATCCAATCGACGTGTGTGTGTGTGTGTGTGTGTGTGTGTGTGAGGGACAACAGTACAGCATGGGTCAATGTTGATGTAATATATGTGTGTGTATGTGTTAGTCCTAGGTGTTTGGTTTATGTGTGTGTGTCTGCATGCACACAGTTCCACCATGTGGCTGCCAAATACGGGAGGTTGTGGGACAGCCACAGACTGTACCTGCCAGGCTGTACAGATCACCATCTCTGGCCACAGACACAGTACCTGTGCCTGGCAGGGGTGCCACAGACAGTATCGGGTACTAAGCCAGACTGGGTACTATCATCAGAGGCAGAGGGATGTCGACTGGACCCAAGTCCCTGCTGGGACTGGCCAGACCCATGTGCACGTGGTCTTTTAGGACGTTCTATTGACAGCCCAGCCCCAACATTGCTGGGGCTGGTACTGCCACTACGGGAGCGGCTGTGACTTGTGTGTCGTCCATGATGACTGCCAGCTGATGATGTTGCTGGCATACGTCCACGTCGTCTCAGCCATCCTGCACTGTCCTGGCACATGGACATGACATTGCGGAGGACATCTAGTGTCTCCCCCCAATGTCTATCAACGACCTCGGTGTAATTACAGATGGCACCAGCAAGGTCACGGATACTGTCATTGATAGCGGTGTTATGGGCCCTCTGCGCCCTTAGTCCCTGTCTGGTGTACCGTTCCATACCTGCCTGTGCCTGCATCACAGCCCGGAACATACCAGAGGTTGTAAGACGTCTGCCAGGGGCATTACAACCAGCAGTGCTCCCACGAGAACCCCTGGACATCTGCCTATGTGGTACCATTCCAGGAGTCTGGGTATGGCTGCTGTGAGGGGATGCATGTGCCATAGATACCACACTATCCTGGTCAATGCCTACTGTATGCTGTCCCTCAGCTAAGGCCATTGGTGATGAAGGATGTATTGGCAGTATGAATGTGTGCATAGATGGGGTAGAAAGCTGTGTACTGTCAATTGGCGGACCAACAACAGACCCTGTCAAACCTGCCTGTGCCACAACACATGTATCATCATTTCCACTATTTGTGGCAGTGACTTCAGGTTCCCTGCTGCACTCAACCAACACAACCTCAGCACCTGTGAGAGGAAGACAGGAAACACACTTTACAATCTGTACATGATGTTAGCACACATGAATACATGAACACATGCACACATGAACACATGCACACATGCACACATGGACACAAATACACTACTCAGTAAAGTTGACACACACACACCAACAGCAATCCAGAACATACTCATTAGTGGTTGATGGTGGAGTACAGTATCACAAGCCAAAGAATCCTATCACACGTGTCAGCATGCAGGATGTGTGTTGCTCAACAGCATGCAGTGCGAGTGTAGAGAGTCCTTGTTAATAACAGTATACATGTCTTTGATGCATGTGTGTTGTTCAATGATTGGCCTCACCCTGAAACACAATGTGTACACGGACACAACATTGCTGTGCAAGTATTAACTGCTTTCCAATGTCCTGTGCACCATCACTTATAGGTATACATACCATGGCCGGATGCACACAACTGTCAGGTGTATAGCAATGAATGCTATGTGTAGTACTGTAGTTACTGTAACTGGATGTAGTGTAGTACCATGAGCCATCATCAGGCAGTATTATGTGGTCACTCAAGGCCACTAATGTGTGCCACACTGGCAACTATCTTGCTGTACTTGAACTGCAGCACTTTGACTACATTACCCATTTCACAGGCAGTTGTTACATGGGGTAATGTGTTCAACAGGGAGCATTGCCTAACATGAATGTGTTGTGTGTTGAAGAGTGTCACACCGCCCCATGATAGGCCTCTTCCCCTCAGGTATAGTATGTGTGCTGTGTGGATGACATTTGGGATACTGGAGTCTGACCTTACAGCAGGTGTCTAAATAGGCCATGTGTATCATATTAACACTGACTGCGTATGACAAAGTGGTGTATGTTGTGTGCATGTGTATTGACTCTGCCTATACAATGTCCACTACAGTGTACCACAATTTGTTGGGATGCTCTGTGTATTGCATGTGTTTGAGGCAGCTGCTCATGTTACTGGGATGTGCAGAGTCCCACAAAAAACATGCAGAGCATGCATTATGTGTAGGTGTTTTAGATGTGTATATGGCCTACAACTCACCTATGACATGCACATGTTATTTGCTATATTAAATGTAGAACACTCACCAGCATGGGTCTGCTGTCTTGCTGTCACACCAGAGGGACCTACAAGGATATGAAACAGTTTGTCAGTGTCAACAACTTTGGCATTGCTGCTGTGAGTTTGCAACTTTACAGTAGTACAACATGTGACAGTCACAGGCATACAGATTATGTTCCAAATTATCAGTATTGCACAACACCAGGCACCACATCTTCTAAATACACAGTACACATCTGACATATGCATGTTCTAACAATCGAGCTAACAGTAGTCTACAGATATGCCATGTTACCTGCACGCTCTGAGTCAACTTGCTGGGTGACTCCGGCCTCCATGATGACACATGTCTGTTGTAGTGGTTGGCCAGGAGCCACCATGCTGAGGAGCAGCTCTTCCACTCTGGTGAGGGGCGGGTGTGATGCTGCACCACCACCGTGGCAAGCTGTTGTCTGTGGACATCGGAGGCATGCTACTGGACATGTCTAATTAAATTACTGCAGTGATGGCGTACCTGCTCATAAGTCCGGTTATGCAAGCCTACGTCATTCACCCAACAGACAACATCTTGCCACAGTGCAGTGCACCCATGCTGGTAGTGGCTGGTTCTGGAGAACAGCAGGGTGTGATGTTGCAGTAGGGTGTCTAGGATTATTTCCTCCTCTTCAGGGGAATACGCAGGTTTGCGATTGTGAGACATGTCCCTGGAAGACAATAAAACAATAATTGTGAGCAAGTCATGTGGCACACAACATTCTAAAATACAGACATCAATGAAATGCCATATATAGCAACCTACTGGCTGTCAGTAGATACACACTTTTAATACCACATATCAGTGCTCATCCCACAACTGCCTGACAGTGCCTGGCACATTCTATATATTAAACCATGTTCTGCACAGCAACAAAGTGAAACCAGTATGTAAGACTATACAACAGTACATGGCACACTGTATGTGACATAATGCACCACCTAGCCACAGGAGGTATATATCAAGCTAATGGATGAAGAAAGATGTCATCCATTGCAATGAATGTAAAGTACAGTTACAGTATTACCAGTATGCCACAGTAGTCTTTGATGCCAAACCCCTGCCTAACATATGTGCACAGTTGTTGATATAGGTGGCATACTGCTGTACTAGACTATACATGTTGCTAGATACACAAGTATACCCTGTAACACAGATATGATTGAGGACATGGTACAGGCATAATTACACACACATCAGACATACATACAACACACAAATGTATGCCAATTCAGATGAGCTTTACCTGTGTAACATACAGTACTGTGTGTCACTACTTACAAAGCCTTATGCCTGAGGTATGTAATCTGTGAGGACTACAGGGAAGACACAAAACAGTGTTTCCAAACAATGTGAACATACACCATACTGTACTGTTTAGGCCTACAGCTTCAGGTAGTACTACAGTTCATATGGGAGTTGGATTCACCAGCAGTACCACTCACTAAGCATACATGTATTGCTTTAGCCTACAATGGGACACCACAGTCGACAACAAGGGACTACGTCACACCGTATGCCATACTACTTCTTCTGCCTAGCAATAGCATACACATCTTTTGCTGGGATCACAGCTAGGACAGAAACTACCATGACAGGAACAATTTCACACTAAGCTATCTCACCTTTACAGACTTTGCACACATTCACCAACACATTCACCATCACACTCAGTCAACCTCACATAGCAATTATTGCACTAAGTACATGTGTGTGTGCTTCGTGTCATGGGTAAGTAATACGCTACTGGCCCTAGGGCCTACAGCAGCCTAGCCATACGCTACTCTGGCCTTTGACACACATATAATTTAATTTCACTTGCCCCTGTCAACCAGAGCCACAGAGGTGATTCCCGGGGTGTATTTCCTATCTCCCAAACAATCATCAGAAGTATTTATGACAACTGCTAATGAGCAGCTTTGTTTGCTATTGATAGGTGGTTTGTTCCAGAGTATGGCATGTCTCTGAGTTAGGACTCCATCCCTCCAGCATGTGCTGTTTAGTGAGCTGACAAGGTGTAGGGCCCTAGAGCGTGTATCTGGGAGGGATTGTAATATGTTTACATGGAGGATGTCCAACAGCTATGGGTGTGACATAGCTCAGTATGTTAGGCAGAGGTCACCTCTGGGTAGGCGCTATGCAACACAGTGCAGCTGTGGTTTTGTGAGTTGGTCTGCATAGGGCATCTGTTTGAGGCTGGTATTACTCTTTGTGAGGTATGTCTGTGGCCTTTCCAGTTGCTGTAGTTGGCATTGTACTCTCTAATGGGTTTTAAGTGTGATAAGTAGAGGGGAACACTAACCTATATTTCCCTAGATGACACACCTTTTGTGATTACGTGTACCACGTAGAGAAAGTACATGACCAGTGTGGGACTGTGATTATCAAAGGGGAGGCTACTGTCCACCTGTGTCCCATGTTCCCTTATCACACCTTCGGTGTTAGGTAGACTACCACCTATGTGGTAGTTAATGGGTACAGTGTTCTGGCAAAAAGGGATGGCACTGCAGTGTCAACACTGAGCTTCAGTCCATACCTTGGTCGCCAGGCACCTGTCGCAGTAAGTATGCCCCATGTCTCTCTCCATCAATCTATATATATATATACATATCTATATATATATATGTCTATATATATCTACATATATCTACATATCTATATCTATATATATATATATATATATATATATATATATATATATATATATATATACACACACACACACACATACATACATATAAACATCCACTGCTGTACATACTGATGTACATATAGGCACATATACAGTCCACTATTCATGGTGGGAATATCACTTATGCGACAGTTGTGAGATAAACAGTTATGTAATAATATTGTACAGTATTGTGCAGACTGCATTGAAGGTGTCCTCAGCCCATATAGCTTTAGCAGGCCTCACTGGCTACAACACTGCAAAATTGACAGAGCATACCCACAGAGTTTAACCACCACGTCATATACCAGCACTGCATGCTATTTTCTTTTCCACACACTACAACCTACATAGAAATATGCGCATAACAACCTTCAACAATGTATATATGTACACCCTTTACAAACAGTTGCAGTATGTCCCTTGCCCTATGCACATGTACAGATACATAGAGATACGTACTGCTGCCACATATGGATGATTCACAGTATGTAGAGTACTCTTCATAAACATCTACTACATGCCAGCAAATACATATGTGTTACATACCTTTCGTTTGTATTGCTGTGTTCTATTTGTTTTTAAAGGAAATGTTTTTTTTTTCTCTCTGTCTGTTGCTCTTTTGTTTTCTGTGTTTCTCTGTCTGTCTTTGTCTGTGTCTCTGCCTCTGTCTCTCGTTCTCTCTTGCTGCAATGAGATTACTGCATGTGTAGACAGCAAGTATAGCCTGCTTTTCTAGGTATCTGCACATGTGCATGTGATGGCCTCTGCACCAATTGGTGCCCACCATTTACTGATTGCATGCAGCCTGCTGTGTGGTAATTGCACTACTCACTGTCATAGCAGCCCACTGCTATAAAATGCTAGGTTAGGTAGGCGTAGCCTTTTCAGCTTTCTAAAGTGGGGCCCATGCTTGTTTGCTGTGGACACCGTTGTGTCAGTCAGAAGGTTGGTATACTTCTTATCTCTGAAGCTAGGGTTGTAGCCAGTGATCTGCATGTTGTACTCAAACCTGAATGTTGCTGCTTCTAGTACACACTTGTCAGTGTAGAATTTTACTCACCCCTCCACATGCTTACACAAGATACATGGGAGTATGTACTTTCTTTTCTAATTAGACAATTAACTGCCATACAAAAGTAGTTATTGCAATGTATTCCTCTGGCACATGAACTGTTTGTGAACTACTATACTGTAAATATTAATTACCTCACTTCTGAACAATTTGTTGTTTATTTGTGTTGACATTAGCTCGGGCTGCTCAAGACAACTGGACACATTTCAGTACTGAGTATGCCTACCTACATCCTTGGTAGAGCCTGAATACACAGGTATATTGTTCTTTTGGGTAGGGGTACAGAGAGCATTATATATTATTGTGTGATGTTTATCTTGCTGAACATACAGGGTTGCTGTGTACCTGTTAGTCTAACAAGGCAAGTAGTCTGTCTGCATAACTCCCACTTGTGGACATATCCAGATGGTAGCCAGAGGTTAGCCTATTATTCTTTGTCTGTGCACCACACCGGTCTTTTCTGCACTGGAACAATGGCATTGTCACAATTGGTTGCTAACAGTACATGGCTATATCCTTTGATATTTCTGTGTTGTACTCCTACATAAGGGTATGCTTGTGGGACTCATTCCTAAGCTATTTGTAGAGTGTGTAACAGCAGACAAGCTTAAATGCCTGTGTGTTTCTGCCTCTGCCAGGCCTCTTATACACTCAGGTATATATTTGAACAGCCTCAGGGAAAGGTACATATAAGTGGGGTACACTTGTAATATATTACAGACATTAAGTTGAGACTATGAGTAAATCAGAGCATATGTATTAATACACCTTTTCTGATGTGTATGCAGTGTGTACTATTACTTATTGACATTATTCATTAAGTGTAATTCCCCACTCTTCGGGCTACTGTCAGTACTTTTCAGAGGGATTCTGAAGGACAAAGCTAACATTTGTTTAGGAATCAGGGACATCCCTGAAAAGCAGTCACAGTTGGGAAGTATGGCCTCTGCCCTATTCAAATATGCCAGTGTTTATCCTGCTCTGATACTGTGTGGGGTTTGTAAAGTGCTACTGTAACATTATTTCCTGCTAGAATGGCTGGTTCTGTTTTCACAGTCAAGTCATGCAATTCCACAACAACTGATGGTAAAGATCCAAGAACAAGATTTGTGTTATGACATTCCTATTTTCCCTTTACATTCACTCATTGTAATGCATGACATATTTATTACAGCACCAACTTGTTGTAAATCTACTGTGGGCTAGTGGTACTTCATGCAGTCTAGTGTGTCCAAGGTCTGGGGTTTGAGACTGACAGATGTGCTTTATTTTGCTGCTCAGCAGAACAAGGGCCCTGCCATGCAGAGTGACTAAAGCACTTTTAAGCAGTTGTAAGCTGGTTTGCATGGGTTTGCGCGATGCTTAGTGATGCTTAGCTAAGCGCACACATGCTCAACCCCGCTTACTACTGCTTAAAAGTGCTTACTCCCACTAACCCCCATGCTAATTTCTTTGAAAGAAAAGAAAATGGGGAGATAGGAAAGTGGTGAAAAAGGGGTCACAAAGAGGGAAAGACAGTAGGGAAACAAGCTCGGGATGTGCAGGACGGGTGTAGGGAAGGTCCATAGCTGCCCATTTCTTTACCAGCAACAGCTGTGCATATGCAATAAATTTGGAGTGAAATTTGAAACCTTCCACCCCTGAGAGAGGGGTGAGGACAACAAAGACTGTTGTACTGCCAATTATAATTATCAGTTTACATGTCCAGCGGACATGTGTGCGAAATGGGCAGCTATGTATAGAGCATAATGTTTTTGTGGAAACAGATTGCCCTTTTTTTTTTTCAGGTGAGAGTGGAAAGTGAGGTAGAGGAAGTAGGTATATTTGGGGGGGTAGGTTGGGGAGGTAAACAGACAAGACAAACAAGACACATACAGGGGCAGAGTATGATACATGGGGTGGGTGAACACAATTGACGGGGATGGATGTTTGGAAATCGCAAGCCCAGGAGCTCACAGATGGTAACAGTGGAACTGAGATCCCCACCCATGGACATCACCACTGCACCTTCACAGCCTCGAGGGTGGCTGCGTAGGAGGGGCAGGCTCACCCATGAGTCACGCCACTCTCGCCTCGAGCTGGCGTAGGGGATCAGCGACTGAACGCTGGATCTCCCTACGCACCACAGCCCGGACCCTTCGGAGGGTGACTGGTGGCCCTTCTCCACCCACGCTTGCATGGAGAGGACGAGCCCCATCCCCTGCAGCTCTTCCACCCGAAGGAGGAGGGGAGCCCGGGCTGGGCACTGGACCTGCTGGTGCCAGGTGCAATCACCAGCTGAGGAGGTGCAGGTGGGTCTGCTGGGACCGGCCTTCCCATACATTCTGTAATTAGGTGTGTTTAATTACAAAATACACAACAGCATTCCAAATTAGTTGTAACAGCATGCAATAATATTCTCATTAACCCAACACACCAAGATTCTAACAGCTGAACAGTAAGCATAACACATGCATATACTGAACGACAGTGGACATTCCAACAGCATGCAGGGATGCTTGGTGGCAACAGGCCACCAAGATTGTGGTGTTTGAACAGGGCACATCCATCAAAGTAAATGCAGATATTTATAGAACAATAGGACATATGTCCCAACAAATGTTTTGAGATTAGACATACCCATTAAGGTGTGGAATTGCATTGTTTATGCACATACAGTAGGGTGTAGAAAGAAATCTCAGTTAACATCTTATAAGTACTTTTAGTCTACACTACATTCCTATTGACTGCAGGTGTATATCCCCTACATGTATTATTACACTTGGCAACATGCATTAGGTTGTGTAATGGGTTTGGCTAGTTCATTATATACCTGACCTATATCTGACATGCTAACTGTCCAAGATGCAGATGTTACTGCTACATAGTTATTTATTTTATTTATATTTCTATATCTACATATCTGGATGTGTTCACGTGACATTTTCAGTTAAATTTCTACAGAACTCTACATTTCGTGTAGCACACACACATTTCTGGGGAACACATTAACAAGCTACTCGTGTGCCAAATTTACTTATGCATGCAAGCCATTAACTGACTGTTGAGACTGTATATATGCTTCACAGCTACTGGCACTTTCATCATCCATTTTATATGGGACTGCCCAACTGTGGGTTGACAGCACTTATTACAACAGTACTATTTGTATAATGCAAGGGTACAACAACATTTCAAAGTAAGTGACACAGACACACTCCAAGTATTATACCTTTATTAATTACATTACACACTTTTCTACAGGCTCTCTCCTTTATTTGATATTACAGTGCATATGGAAGACATATTCAAGACATATTATACCATTATTAATAGGTTACAACACTCTTTTTCAGGCTCGCTCACTTATTTTATATGACAGTACATGCAGAGATATTATTCCAGACTTATTTTACCTTTCTTAATGGGTTACTACACTCTTTTTCTGGCTCACTGACTTATTTTGTATAACAGTACATGCAGAGGAATTATTCAGGGCATTTTATGGCTGTATTATTGGGCTACAACAATTTCTTTCAGGCTCTCTCACCTATTTTATATAACAATACATGCAGAATAATTACTAACCTGCCTGGTGGCGCACCCTTAGCAGCCTATCTGGATAGGCTTGCTGATTGGCAGCACGGACACCTGCAGCTGTGAAGTAAATGAAGGGATATTGAGACATACCTATCCATTATATAGACTAAATTAGCATGTCTTACATACTGCATTCCATGGCTACCTACTCAGTAGTGGGGCATCTTGCATTTCACGGGCCTCCTGTATCCATTGGTTCAGTAGGTCCTGCTTCCGTCTCTTCAGGTCTGCATGGTGGTGACAGACCTGCTCACCAGTCCGAGGAACGCCTGTGGCACTGGTGAGATCATGAGCTAACTGGTTCCAAGCCTCTGCTTTGTACTCCGTCCCTTGGAACTAGCCCTGCAGGAGTCTTGACTCATGACGGTGGACAAGGAGCCAAACCATGTATTTTGACTCCTCGATGCCCCAGGATTGCGCTCAAAAGCGAGTACCCTCTCCAGCACCAGCCATTCTAACTGCAGATGGGAGCTACAATCAGTTATGGCAAGTATTCCCACCTATGGGGCTTAAATATGCTGCATTTTGCTCACTTTTTTGTGATTGGCTATTTTTGAAAATTCTCGGCTAACTGCAGACCTGCTTAGCAATGGATAATCTACTATTTATATGTATATGTATGTTAACAGTGGCTGTTTATCCTAAGCTGTCATGGCTTAGTGGTTCAGTACTTTGATTATGGTGCACAGTGTCCTGGGTTCAAACCTTGTTATTGCTTTTTATTTTACAACTGTCCAGACAGGCTAGGGGGTGTGGCTGTGTTTAGGCAACTTTGCTCTACGTTGCCCGACGGTGCGCACCTCCGTGCAAACCAATTGCGCTGGGTAAAGTGTTATTTAGCTATGGGCAACTATATTGCGCTGGGTAAAGCGCTGCTTAACCACAGGCAACTATATTGCGCTGGGTAAAGCGCTATTCAGCTATGGGCAACTATAATGCGTTGGGTAACGCTGGATAAAGCGTTGCTTAACTGCAGGCAATTATATGTCAGGATCCTTTATAAATATACATTTTGTTCACTGACACATAGGCCATTTCAATGCTTTTTAGTAAAATTTTAATCATATATGTCAGGAATTATTTCATATACTAATTTAAAACATAAAATAGAAAGGGGAGTGGTGGGACTTGAACCATGAATGCCTCCTCTTTGTGCGAAGGCTCTACCACTATGCTATTGCTATTTGGCTTAATTTGCATAAACACTACTCATTATGCTCTTCAACGTCGAGATTGCTAACTGCAGCTAAACAATGGGCACACCCGCGCAAATACGGGCAGCTATATCGGGAATTAGAAAAAAAAACACAAACCAAATTAGAAAAAAAAATTAAAGTTTTACTTTTCATAACTGTACTGGGGGTTTACAATGTGAGGGGAGTGTAGTGTTGGGTACATAGACATTTGAGCGGACTCGCTCATGTGTGTTGACATTTCACAATTCAGACACTTGCAGGGGCGTGGACCTCTGGACTGCTCGGCAGTCAGACACACCCCCTGCCTTCCTGCATGGTCCGTGTTGGACTTGGAGTGGAGTCAGCGTGCCCTCATGAATATGCATGGCACGCTGATGTCATACCATTCAACTACAGTTTCCGAGTAAGACTTATTTAGTCTTACACGGAGGATTTGTGAATCCGGGGGAAAATATAAGCACTAAAAAATACCATGGGAATGTAAGGCTAGGCTTTTTAAGATCTTCACGGATCAGTAGCTTTGTACGTTTCTATGACTCATGGTAGGGTGTGGCAATCTTGATGTCTTTCTGTAGTACTACCAAAAGGAGGTATTTCAAGCAGCTTACACACAGTCCTGTCACTGGATACCATTCTAATGCTAGCCTGGCATAACTACCTGTTGAGTATGAGCAACACAGTCCTAAAGTGCTGCATAATCTGTGAACTATCTGACAGAATTTCACTTCTTTTGATAACAGAAGGAAATGGTAAGAGTTAGCTTATTAGCAAGTTAGCATAGCATGCTAGTCACTTCTTGCACATGATACAGGTGCATGTTATTGTAATCAAATATTTCCACTCTGCATTTGGAGTTCGGCTCTTCTTTGAGAAGTGAATTTTTGCACTTACCCATTTACAGATTGAAAAAATAATAATTTAGTGTACAATGGAATTAAAAAGAGTGAAATATGAAAGCTTAAAAAAGTTATGTACCACATTTGCATTATGAGAATTTACAGTGTATTACACCTTTCATTCATTAATAATGAAAAGTAGACTAACAAAGATGAGAGCAAGTTCTCACACAATCCCATATGGTCTAGCGGTTAGGATTCCTGGTTTTCACCCAGGCGGCCCGGGTTCGACTCCCGGTATGGGAACATTAATTTTGTGCACATTTAAATATGTGGCAGTTTTCTAAATAGCCCTCTGATGACGTTGGATTATACTCAGTCAAAACTTCATGGTTAAGAAACATTAACAAAACAAATATTTCATTGGTTGAAGGAAGCCTCAGTGTGTCAACAAATCTGGCACTTGAAGTAGGAAATGTACACCTTTTATGTATTTATTTACTGCAACTTTTTCATTAGCTGAGTGCGCCTCATACCAAGCACCAGGGTGCTTTCATGCCTGATACATCAAATGGAACTTTAGTTTACCAGCGAAAGTGTGCTGTACATTTCCATTGTTATTTCTAATCTTCAGTTTGTTTGTTTTTTTTTTTTTTTCCCCTCATGGTCCACATTAACAGCAAACCAATGTTGATACCAAATGAAAAAGATCATTACATTGGAAACAGAACAAGGATGTATAGGGTTAAGGGTGATAAAGGAAGAGCTGCAGGCATTATTTTGCCATGGCTCTGCTAAGCACTTTTAATTGTACTTACTGATGATGGGTTTCAAGTAGAAATACTAAATGTTCTGATGCATTTCTTTCTCAGGCATACTAACACACTCGCGTACATTGCAGTTTTGTTACTGCATCACTAGCTGCTAATTATTACTTTCCTGACATACCTGTGCATGTGGAAGCCTACAGACAGAACGTTTAGCAATGCTAATGTCAAGAAAGAACAGTGTGTGTGTGTGTGTGTGTGTGTGTGTGTGTGTGTGTGTGTGTGTGTGTGTGTGTGCATGTGCGTGTGCGTGTGCGTGTGTGTGTGTGTGTGTGTAAAAAGGCTAGTGTTTACAACTCCTGAGAGTTGCTACAGTTGTTTAGTTTTATAAAGAGATTAAGCAATCAGGTATAGCAGATGCAGCATGCATCATGTGACAGTTAAAAGTTGCATTGCTGTACTTGCTGACTGGGAATTACAGCATGACAGCTACCACAAAAAGAAATAATAGAATAGCAGAGAAGAAATGTATGGCAATAGGAAATAAATGGCCAACAACTGAAAACTGCACTAGTTTCAATGAGTACTCCTGACTAATCCTGGAAGATAAGTAGGGCTGGGCTTCATTTGCAGTTGGATGGGAGAACACCTAGAAATACTGGATGTTGTACATATCAGGTTTCCAAATTAGCAGACGGCACTACATACTCAGCTTTGATTTTATTTTTGTCACTTGAAACAGTGGCATCTGGAGTACTACTTCTATCCAGCCCATGTTGAAATGTTACACGTGAAACAGGACAGAGCAGTGACTTATACTCTGATATATATATAACTTGAATAACCCTTTCTAATACTTATTTACATCACTGACAGGGCTCTGTGACTTGTCTGTGTAATTTGGATCTTGTAGTGCTGCACAGAATGTGACCAGTCATGCTACTTCTATTGGGGGTGGAGCTGTCAGTCTGTGCAGCACTCATTTTACAGCTCTGAAAGCTAAAAGGGATTGGTTGGAACACGCTGACCCCAGAATTGCCCTAAAAAAAAAAAAACAGCATAAACATCAGATCTAGGTAAACAGAAATGGCACATCAGCAAACAGGCAGTCTTTCAGCAGCTACTGCGGAAATTTTAAAGAGACAGCACAGCATTTCATCTAGGCTGCTTAGCTGAATCATGGATAATCAAAACAATCTGCAGCCTAACATTTTTAAAAGAGTTGGGAGAACAATCTGGTCACACTTTTGCAATGCATGAGCTTTTGATTTAGACCTTACTGTTAAATTATACAGATATAACAGAAGCCTTTATTTACCTGGGACAAAGACCGTATACATAGTAATTTATAATGAAGACTCCAGAATTCATACGTAACTTAATAAAAATGCAGTTTGGACTGATGTGCTTAGTTCTTATACAGTTCTCAAAACTGACTTCATAATGTGATGGACAATTACAGCAGAGGAATAGTAAGTCACCTAGTTATTTTTTTTTTTACTAGAAATGGGGATGCAGGCTTACAGTTTTGAATGAATGAGCTGATTCTCAATACCTGCCATGCATATTATAATAGTCAGAATAATCCAAAATGAACACACAAGCCTAAATGTACATTTAAAGCTCTGGCATAAGACAGCAGTGTAAGTTAGTTATTTCATGTAAAAGTAATATTTGTTCTTTATGGCACTGGTTTAATTAAAGATAGTGTACAGCATTTTTTGTCAGGCTTTTGTTTTTCAATAAAGTAGCGTCTACATGCAAGCATTATTTTACTGACAAAGTTTTAACTGTAAAAAAATATTAAGTTTTGCAACTGCTTTTGCGTGTTCAAGTCTAATACTGCTTGCTCATGTCCTGTATTAATATTAATGTGCTGGTAAATATATGTATTTCATTGCGAGTGCAAGAGATAACTATGCTTAATTAAAATGTAAATAATTGCAAACTGTTTTTATAATTGTCAGACTGTTAAATTAAATTAACAAACTGGCAAAATCTATGGGGTAGTATGTATTGATGTATTCATCCATACACACAAATCATATAAATGTAGTAAAAGTGACGTGTGTGTGTGTGTGTGTGTATGTGTGTGTAAACATATGAAAGGTCAGGACCTGCAGTGGAAAGGCTGATAATATGGAAATAGTATACACAAGTCTGCATTTTTGGCAATTCAAAGTTTCCAAGACTGTCATTTTTTGGAACATTCCTTTTTCTCTGAGGTATGGCAATCCTGGAGTTAGTACATATATATAACTTTGGGAGGTGGGAGACTTGCCTCCATACATCAAGGTTTGCAGTGGTAGGGGTGGTGGCTTGGCCCCCTGAATAAAGAAGCTGAAGAGTGAATATCAAGCATGGCTCTTGTGTATCTTTGGACATTTCATTGCATGTCAAGGTGTGTGTTCTTGTGTATCTTTGGACATTTCATTGCATGTCAAGGTGTGTGTTCTTGTGTATCTTTGGACATTTCATTGCATGTCAAGGTGTGTGTTCTTGTGTATCTTTGGACATTTCATTGCATGTCAAGGTGTGTGTGTGTGTGTGTGTGTGTGTGTGTGTGTGTGTGTGTGTGTGTGTGTGTGTGTGTGTGTGTGTGTGTGTGTGTGTCTTTATATATATGGTTTCCTGTGAGGCTGTCAGATAATTTCATTAAAAGTGTGCTGCTACTATTAATACTGTTGAATGTTGGATAACAAGTGTGGTATTGGTCAGGTGCTGCAGCTGCCACAAGGAGGAGTAAAGGTGTTCACATGCAAGTGGGGTTTATGTTGATAATGAGGGAATGTTTGGAAATACACAGTTTTGGCATTTGGGGGTTAGGAGTGTGTGTGCAATTATTTGTGGGTTCGGTAAGGGAAAGCTGTAGTGCGGGTGTGTGTGTGTGTGTGTGTAAGAGAGAGACAGGGTGTGTGCAACCTATAGATCACAGACCATACTGACGCACTACCACTTGCAAACATTATACATCACTTATAATCCACCCAATCAATTTCAAACATTACATACCTCATTTAAGTTCTGCCTTCTTTTAAACCTCATTACATGTATTGTTCCCACAATTACCATTTTTCCTATGTAGTTTGCTCCTACCCTTTTCTAAAGATCTCAATTCCAGTTGTTTTATCTCTGTTACTATATTCACTACTTCTAGTATAGCTAGTTTAGATTTTGATTCCATTTTCTAGAAATTACTTTTTTGGCAGTCACCATAATTAGAAAAAGCAAGACCTTATCATGTCTAGGCAATTCCGATTCTGTATCATAGCTCAGAAAAATCATCTCCCTCATCACACCAATCAGCATCTCCAACAGTGCATCCCACAGGGAATCCTTAAAGTCTGCCAACTCACTGCACTCCCAGAAAATATGCTCCCAATTACCTCTTTATTACTTGTCACACCTCCATTTGTTGGGGTATAAAAATACTTATGCAAACATTTCCAAGCAAAAATCCTAAATCTTCTACATTTTGTTGCATATTTGGGAGACAAACATATATCTCCCATTGTTTCTTTGTGAATTGCTTATCCAATCTCTCTTCCCAATCCTTTCTAGCCTTCTTTGATTGATTCTTATAGTTTTTTATTTATTTTACATTTGTTGACCGGGATACTCCCACTGGATACATGTCCATTTTCAGTGGAGCCCCGGGGAGAAAAGCTTCATACAATAATATGTTATGGTAGCGAGAGGTTCTCCAGTCTGATTCTTGGCTGCGGT
This sequence comes from Protopterus annectens, assembly GCF_019279795.1. Taxonomy (NCBI): domain Eukaryota; kingdom Metazoa; phylum Chordata; order Ceratodontiformes; family Protopteridae; genus Protopterus; species Protopterus annectens. The sequence continues at coordinate 568,182,798 of NC_056744.1, read as the reverse complement.
GCCTTCTGTGCAGAGTCTGCATGTCTTTCCTGCATTTGTGTGGGTTTCCTCCGGGTGCTCTGGTTTCCTCCCACATTAGAAAGACATGCATTTGGAGCCTTTCTGCCCAGGCCTCCACTGAAAATTGGCTTCTTTCCATGTCAGACTTTCCCAGTTAACAAAATATTAAATAAATTAAATAAATGTTATATACAGTACAACAGAAACAGTTTATAGAATACATGACACACACTGTTTATACAAATTTTAAATCAGAAATTAGCACATTACAATAGTAGGACAGAAGATAGAAGATAGAGTTATGAAAATTCTTCATTAGGACACTTGGTAAGCATTATACAATTGAGTTAGAATCTGAGAGACACATAGATGACGCTAGTCAGGTTTAGAGTAAGGGCATAGCCAGTGTAATTTAAAATATTTTTTGAGATTTTCTTTGAATAGCATAAGTGAAGGTTCCAGAGTAAGGTCAGGAGGGAGTTAATTCCAGGTTTTACCAGTTGAGTTGGCAAACAAAGCTTCACCATCTGTGTTGTTGGATTTGATTGTTTGGATCAGTAGTCTATTGGATGAATGAAGTATTCGGTGATTACTAAATGGGCTGACAATATTTTTGAGTGCAGGTGTATTATCGGGGTGGTAGAGAACTTTATGATGCTGGTGTATTATCAGGGTGGTAGAGAGCTTTATGAGCTACTATGAGCAGGGTAATCTGTAGTAGGGAAGGTAGTTCAAGCCACCATAGAAGATTTAGGTTGTGTCAGTGGGGAGTCCTGTAGGTTGAACCAATGGCAAATCTAGCTATATGGTTGTAACAGTGGGATAATTTGTTGATTTCAGTTATGTGTGTAAAGTGGTGGCAGGGGAAAGTGTAGTTATGTAGCATAGGATGGTGGTTTGTAGGATGACATTGGTGATCAAGAAGAGGAGGATGAGTGTGAGGGCAGCACCAAGGATTAAATGGTGGAAATTGAAAAAGGGTAATTGTGAGGTGATGATCAGGGAAGAGTTAAAGACAGGCACTGGGTGGCAGCGAAGAGTTATCGAATAGCTGGGTAACTACAGCAGAGCTAGTAAGAGAGATGGCTAGAAAGGTGCTTGGTGTGACATCTGGAAAGAGGAAGGAGGACAAGCAGACCTGGTGGTGGAATGAAGAAGTACAGGAGAGTATACTGAGAAAGAGGTTGGCGAAGAAGAAGGGACACTGTCAAAGAGATGAAGAAAGTAGACAAGAGTATAAGGAGATGAGGTGCATGGCAAAGAGAGAGGTGGCGAAGGCTAAGGATAAGGTCTATGAAGAGTTGTATAAAAGGTTGGACACTAAGGAGGGAGAAAAGGACCTGTTCCGATTGGCTAGACAGAGAGACCGAGCTAGTAAAGATGTGCAGCAGGTAAGGGTGATAAAGGATAATGAGAAAAACGTACTCACAGGCAAGGAGAGTGTGTTGAGCAGGTGGAAAGAGTACTTTGAGGGGTTGATGAATGAAGAGAATGAGAGGGAGAGAAGGTTGGATGATGTGTGGATAGTGAATCATGAAGTGCAGTGGATTAGCAAGGAGGAAGTATGGATAGCTATGAAGAAGATGAAGAACGGAAAGGCTGTTGGTCCGGATGACATACCTGTGGAAGCATGGAGGTGTTTAGGTGAAATGGCAGTGGAGTTTTTAACTAGATTGTTTAATGAAATCTTGGAAAGTGAGAGGATGCCTGAGGAATGGAGAAAAAGTGTTTTTGTACCAATTTTTAAGAATAAAGGTGATGTGCAGAGTTGTAGTAACTACAGAGGGATTAAACTGATCAGTCACAGTATGAAGTTATGGGAAAGAGTAGTGGAAGCTAGGTTAAGAAGGGAGGTGATGATTAGTGATCAGCAGTATGGTTTCATGCCAGGAAAGAGCACTACAGATGCGATGCTTGCTCTGAGTGTGTTGATGGAGAAGTACAGAGAAGGTCAGAAGGAGTTTTATTGTGTCTTTGTGGATTTAGAGAAAGCATATGACAGGGTGCCTAGAGAGGAGTTGTGATATTGTATGAGGAAGTCGGGAGTGTCAGAGAAGTATGTAGGTCTGCGGTGGGAGTGATGGATGCGTTTAAGGTGGAGGTGGGATTACATCAAGGATCAGCTCTGAGCCCTTTCTTATTTGCAATGGTGATGGACAGGTTGACAGACGAGATCAGACAGGAATCCCCGTGGTCTATGATGTTTGCAGATGATGTTGTGATCTGTAGTGAGAGTAGGGAACATGTGGAGGAGACCCTGGAGAGGTGGAGATATGCTCTAGAGAGAAGAGGAATGAAGGTCAGCAGGACTAGAACAGAATATATGTGGGTGAATGAGAGGGAGGCTAGAGGAATGGTGAGGATGCAGGGAGTAGAGGTGGCGAAGGTAGATGAGTTTAAGTACTTGGGATCAACAGTTCAGAGTAATGGTGAGTGTGGAAGAGAGGTGAAGAAGGCAGGAAGAAGTGGGTGGAGAAGAGTGTCAGGAGTGATTTGTGACAGACGAGCACCAGTAAGAGTGAAAGGGAAGGTCTACAAGAGGGTAGTAAGACCAGCTATGTTATATGGGTTGGAGACAGTGGCATTGATAAAAAGGCAGGAGTCAGAGCTTGACGTGGCAAAGTTGAAGATGTTAAGATTTGCACTGGGTGTGACGAGGATGGACAGGATTAGGAATAAGTATATTAGAGGGTCAGCCCAGGTTGGAAGGTTTGGAGACAAAGCCAGAGAGGCAAGATTACGTTGGTTTGGACATGTGCTGAGGAAGGATGCAGAGTATATTGGGGAAAAAATGCTAAGGATGAAGCTGCCAGGTAACAGGAAAAGAGAAAGACCTAAGATAAGGTTTATGGATGTGGTGAGAGAGGACATGCAGGTGGTTGGTGTGACAGAGCAAGATGCAGAGGACAGGAAGAAATGGAAACAGTTTATCTGCTCTGGCGACCCCTAACGGGAGCAGCCGAAAGAAGAAGAAGAAGTTATGCACAGCTTTGTGAGTAGAGGGGAGGCATAAAGGAGGGTGGATAGGAGATGAGAATGGGCAATAGCAATTCTGGCAAGAGGAGTGAGGAAGGGTTTGAGCATGTTTATGGTTTTGATGGATTGATTGACATGTGCGTCAAATGTAAGGTTATTGTCTATTATGACTCCCCAGGAGATTGGTTTGGGCTTCAGGAGAGATGATGGTCCCATTGTTAGATATTAAGGAAATGGCTGGAGGGTTGGACCCATGAGTGGGAGTGAACAGGAGCAACTTTTTTTTTTAGGGTTTAGTAACAGATGGCGATTAGTGAGCCAGTTTTCAACAGTGTTGAAAGTACTCTGGGTTAAAGACTGCAGATCTGCTTGTGAGGTGATTGTGCAGATCAACGTGGAGTCATCTGCATACTGAATACAAGTTGACTTAGGAATGACAGTATGGAGGTCATTAATAAGCATGGAGAACAGGAGGGGCCCTAGTATTGACCCCTGTGGGACTCCTAAGGAGATGGGTAGACAGGATGATAGCTTATCTTGCCATAGGACTGCCTGTTGGCATCCAGACAGATAGGATTGAAACCACTGGAGAGAGTGGTATTCTAAGGAGAAGGCTTTCAGGGTATGCAATAGTTACTGATGGTCAACTATGTCAAAAGCCTTGAATAGATCTAGAAAGAGAGTGGAGGAAAGTAGGTTGCTATTATGGTTATGGTTAATGGCATTAGAGAAAGAGAGAAGAGCTGAGGTGGTGCTGTGGAATGGCCTGAAGCCGTGCTGAGAGTCAGCCAGCAGCTTACCTTGAATTAGGTGCTGCATGAGTTGTTTATGGGCACATTTTTCCATTATTTTAGCTAGTGGAGCTAGAATGGCAATAGGTCTGAAGTTTGATAGTTCTCTGGAGAAACCACCTTTATGTAGAGGTATAACAGGGGATACTTTCCAAATTGAGGGGACAGAAGCTTCGGATAAGGGTCTATTTATCAAGATTGAGATAGGGCAAACTATGATGTAGGCAGCCTTTTGCAAGTACTCTGCTTGGAAGAGGTCAGCAGCCAGAGTGGTAGGCTTTAATTTTTTGATAAGACTTCGGATTAGAGTGATAGGAACAGGTTGAAAGCTAAAGTAGAGAGGGGTATTAGGTGTGTCATTATCTAAGACAAGGTGGGACTGAGTTGGCTGGCCAGGGTCTGGATAGTTTCTGTGAAGAAGCTATTGAAAGTATTTGCAGTGTCTACTGGCGAATCATGGGTAGAGGCAAAAGAGGAGGGAGAAGAAGTATGTCCTGGGTGAATTAGCTTATTTATGCCAGCCCAGAACTTTTGGGGTTTGTTATGGTTTTTCTGTTGCAAAAGGTAATAGAAGTTCTTCTTGTTAAGAGTAATATATTTTTTGGTATTGTTCCTTAATTGTCTATATCTAAGTTGATGTTGTGGGTCTTTTGTAGCACGCCAAGTGGCCCATGCTTTATTTCTAAGTATGATGTTAGATTTTGTGTCTTTTGAGAGCCAAGGTGCTGATTTAGTTTTAGTTCTGATGGAGTGGGTAGGGCATGGGAGTTGAGGATGGCAAGGAATTTGTTACTGAAGTATTGCACTGCATCATCCAGTGGAAGTAGTTTTAGGGGGGACCAGTTGCATGCTCTAAGCTCATTTTGGAAGTTGGTGAGGTTGATGTTTTTGTTGGATCTAATTGTTTTATAAGTGGGTAGTTAAGGGTTGTTAGCTTTGAGCTTAATTACACAAGTGAGGTAGTGGTTACTTAATTCATCGGGCAGAGTCCCGGACTTGTATAACTGGGGATGGCCATTGATAAGTATCCAATCTAGGGTACTTTCTTTATTATTAGATTTATTAAACCTGGTGGGAATGTAAATGACCTGTGAAAACCCATATAGGGTTAATATGGGTGGTAGGAGATTCAGAGGAGCAGCAGCTCCAGTCAGTGTTAAAGTTTCCAAGAAGAATGGCTTATTGGGGGTAGTTAATAGATAACCATTGCAGGATGTCTTCTAGAGTACTAGCATTTTTACCGGGGGAATAAAGACACAGACAATATATCTACACTTGTTTTTGTTAATTTGAAATTTGGTAATCAGGGTTTCAGCATTACTATCTTTGGGTGGTTGTTGGATATCTGCAGTCACTGTTAGGTTAGATTTGTAGAGAACAGTGGCTCCACCACCTTTCCTATTAGCTCTGTCAAGTCTAAGTATTTGATACCCGGGGGTATAACCTCATTATCTTTAGTTATCATGTCTTATTTTATATGTTCTACTACTTATTCCTTTTTTAACAGGAGCATCTGTTCTACATTATACTAAAAACGCTACCAGTGCTGGTCTTTCATTTAGGATCCCCCATTTCTTTCTCTTTGTTTGTACTCTGATATAAATCCTTGATAGGGAAGGTAATCTCTAACCTGCAGTCCAAATAAGTTCTTGGCATCTTTCCATTCTATTACCTTTCCCACTCTAACTATTTGCTTCCAAATACCTTGGTTCCTTTAACAGTTTTCTACAATAAATTCCAGCCCCCTCTTGCCTATTGTCTGTGTCCCTAATTGCAGTCACCCCTATTGGGAGAATCTCATTTCTCCAATTCCGTGTTGGCTTGGTTCTTAGAATACTTTCTGCTACTTTATGAATACAGTTATTCTCCTTAAAGGTCTGCATCCAAAATCCCAGTTTATCCTTGTTTCTTGAGCCCTCCACTTCTTCATCATCCCTTTCCACTTTGAATTACAGAATTATAGGTTTTTGCTTGTGCTGCATACAGCAGCCTTAACTGTGTAGCTCTGAAATTCCCCTTCAAATTGGGTAATCACAATCTGCCTCATTCTAGTGGAAGAATCATTTTATCCCACTTGACTCTTGCCATCTTCCCCTCCCAGATAAAATCCTTCAGCTCTTTATTAACTGCTATCCACAACTTCTCCTCTGGTTGATAAAAATGTGCCTGACCTGTGTATAACACTAAAGGGGCTATAACTTTTTTAACTGCTTGTATCTTACTACCTATATCCATATAACAGAGCTTCCAATTTCTCAGTTTTTGTATTTTCTTTTTAGTCTCTTCCCATATATCCTTAGCTGCCACATCAGAATCATTTTATTATAATACACCTAAATACTTCATTTTATCATATCCCCATAAATATGGATATTGCTGAACCAATTTTTGTGGGGGTACATAATTTACTGTTACTGCCTTTGTTTTAGCTTCATTCATTTTATATACCAAAAATATTTGACATTGTGTCAAAATGTTCCACAACACTGTAATGTCCTTTTCTGGTTTTATCAGGTATAAAATAATATGACCTGCAAATAGAGCCAGCTTTTCCTAATTACCATAACAATTATATCCTTGAATTTCTGAGTTCCTTATTTTCTTTACCAATGGTTCTAGATATAATGCAAACAACACAGGGGAAAGAGGACACCCCTGCCTGGTTCCTCTGCTCAAGCAGAAATTATTAGAGATGAACCCACCCACTTTAATGTTTGTCTCTGATCCCTCATATAGCCTCCTAATCAACCTTTTAATTTTATCAGGGAATGCAAATGCTTCCATTGCCCTGTTCATAAAGTCCCAGCTTACTCTGTCAAATGCTTTCTCTGCATCAAGACCCACCAACAACAATGGTATTTTCTTACTTTCTGCTTTCCACTGGATCATCAATGTTCTGTTAATGTTGTCAAATGTTTGTTTCCCCTCCACAAAACCAAACTGAGCCAGATCTATCAAATTTGGCATTACGTTTGGCATTCTTTTTTGCCATTTTAAACAAATACTTTGTAATCATGGTTTAGTATTGAAATGGGCCTGTATGAAGCTGAATCTGATAGATCTTTACCCTCCTTAGATGTTATAGCCACCACTGCTTTCTTCCAAGATGTCGGTACTTCTCGTCCTCTTAAATAATGTGAAACAAATCCTTCCAGATAGTTTATCAGTTTTTCCCTCCTAGCTTCCAAACTTCTACAGGAATACCATCTATTTCTGGGGACTTTCCTGTAGATTGGTTATACATCACTTTTATCTCATCTCCTCCTATCCTGTTAGTAATTGAGCCTCATCTACCTCTAAACTTGTCATATTTAATTATTCCATAAACATTTCCATTTGTACCTTTTCTTGATTTCCATATTTCTCTGCTTTATAAAGACTTTCATCGAATTTCCAAAATATTTCTAATATTTTTACAGTATCTCTTATCTTCCTTGTTATAGGCTTCCTAAGCTTGGCAATCGCCCTTTCTACTTTCTGTTGCCTGAGTCATCATGCAAAAGGTTTTGTGCTCTAGAGTCATTATAGAAAAAAGTTGCTTAACAGCAATCTTTCTAAACTCATGTATATTATTGAGGTAATCCCTTATTTTCTGTTTAGCATTCTGCAGTTGCTCCTCTTCTTGTTCTGTGAAATTCCCCATATTTTGCAATAATTTAACATGTCAACCCCTCTAAATAATTCTTGTCACTTCTTAACCATATCTCCCTTTCTTTATTTCTACCTTACTTTTAAACTCCACTTTAATTTTATCCCAATCCCTAGTTATATTTTCAGAAGAAATCCTATTTTCTGTAATAGCTTCTGAACAATTCCACTACCCATTCCTTAAATTCTTCTCTTTTCAACAGATAGGTGGGGAAGTGCCAGTGTCTCACTTTTATTTCATTACCCAGTGTTTTCATTTTGGTTATTATTGGTGCATGACCTGAAATAGTTATTCAGTGCTTACCAAGACCTTCAATTAAATGCACATGTGCCCGTGAAATGAAAATTCTGTCTAGCCTCCTAGCCTGTTTTTATATCTTGGGAATAATATGCAAATTCACTCTGAACTCCTAGTACAGAATTCACATCTTTCATGTCAAATATTTTCATAAATGTCTTTAAAAATATACCTCCTTTGTTATATTTTCCCTTCTGGACCCCCCCAGACACATATTCACTGTTGCAAATCAAATTTCAGCCCCCACCTATAAGTAATATTCCTTGCTGAAAGCTGATTATTTGTCCTAGAATTTTCTTGAGCTCATTCATAGCAGTTTTAGGTGGAATTTAAATACACAACATTGTAATCCTCCTCCCTTGCCAGTAGCCCTTTAGTACTAGAAATATACAATTATTATCTTTTTTACTCTCTTCTATCATTATTGGAGCTCCTCTTGCAATTAATACAAGTACTCCTCTTCTCCTCTGTCCCAGTATTCTTCTGAATAACCATCTTGAAATCCTTTATCAAATTCACATGATCAGTTCTTTCTAAGTGTGCCTCCTCTAGTATAGCTATTTGCACTCTACATTTAATACAGTTAACTACTCTTTCATTTTTGTATTTATCTGTGAGACCATTGACATTTAAAGACATTACAGAAAGCATCATTGTGTTAAAAAGTGACTATTCCCACCTTTTTTGAATAACAGCTTTTTTGTTAAATGTCTAGTTCCAGCTTGTGTGTTACATGCATACACTATTTGGCAGGTTGATCTTTTATGCAGTTGCTTCTTGTCATATTAATTTCAGCCTATGTCACATCTTACAAAACTTTTTGTTTTATTGACAGTCCTTAAACATAAAAAATATACCCCAATAATCCTAAAACCTTATTAACTTAATAACACACAAAACAACACATATCTTCAAATATCAAAGTTTTACCCTCCCAATAGGAACACATATTCCAAACTGACAGCTTGTTCAGCTGGTTAATCTGGGAATCTTAAGACAATGTTACAATTGTCTCATGTACACAGACAACCCTCTCCTCCTTCCTACTAACACAAATACTTGTGAGAGATGCAACTATATAGCCAGACTGGAGGCTGAACTCTCTCAACTCAGGACTGGCAAGACCAGACAGGAGGAGAAGGCACCCACACCCGAAGCAAAACCAGTCACACATAAAACCAGCACTACTACAAACCAAACACATAAGAACACAAAGACATACTCAGAGGCTCTTATAAAAAACTTACCAAAACAACAGAGACCTCCAAAGCAGACACCCAGAAATACACCCTCACAAAACATAACACCTCCAACACATACCTCAAGCAACAGGTGTGTCACACAATCACAGCCCCTAAGGCAAAACACTATGCCAGAGACATTAGTAATAGGTGACTCTATAGTCAGACACACCGACGTCCCACTTACCAGGCTGAATAAGGAGAGGGTAACGGTGAGCTGCCTATTGGGAGCTAGGATCCGCCACATTACACACGCACTCAGGTCACTCCAAAGCAAGTACAAGTATGATGCAGTCATTGTCCATGCTGGTGTGAATGACCTGAGACGCACTCCTGGACTACATGAAAAGAGACATTGAGGAGCTCTCCGATTATGTAGCCCAGACTGGTATGACCCTGACCCTGAGCAGCATCTTGCCTTCACCAAGAATGATGCCTCAGTACAAAGACAAAATGATCAGTTTTAACAATTGGCTTAATCACCGGTGTCATGTCAGACTCAAAACCAATCACGAGTGGTGTCCCACAGGGCTCAGTCCTGGGACCGCTCTTATTCGGCATTTACTTCTCAGATGTGAAAGCAAATATGGGAGGAAAGTTTGCAGATGACTGCAAACTGGGTGCCATAGTCGATTCACCTGCTGACACACACATCCTACAGAAAGGTCTCACTGAAACGGACAACTGGTGCCGGAATCATGGCCTCAAACTTAATGCCAAAAAATGTATAGTCATCCCCTTTGGGAAAAACAAAGTACACACAAATTATCACATAGACAATAACCCACTGAGTACGGAAGAAGTAATCAGAGACCTGGGGACTCAAGTTGATAGTGACCTCTCCTTTGACAACCATGTTGCCAAAGTGGTCAGAAAGACTTTCTACCTTGCCCATCTCATCATGAAGCGATTCTCATCCAGATCAAAGGAGGTCATTGCACCTCTATATTCCTCCCTTATCAGGCCCATGATTGAATATAATGCTCCATTTGGGATGTACCTCACCCGGCACATACAACAACTGGAAAGTCCCCAGAAGTACCTCACCAAGAGGATCATGGGACTCAAACATATGCCTTATCCAGCTAGATTAAAGAAACTCCAGCTCTATTCAGTGGCATACCGCCTGCTCAGAGGTGATTTGTGCCTAACATATAAGGCCATGTCCAACCAAGAACTGATGGACATGCTCCATCTCAAAAAATCCAAATCCACCAGAACCACGTGAGCTAAGGATTTCAACCTCTGCACAAATATAAATAAGACATGCTGGAGGGATAGATTCATAACACAGAGGTTACCCGTACTCTGGAACAAAATCCCAGTTCATGTGAGACAGAGCCCTTCATTGGCACTGTTCAAGAAAAATCTCGATGCATGGATGGGAGATCGTAAGTTTACCCCAGGAGTCACCTCAGTGTCACTACTGGACAGAGGTATAGTATACTAAATAATGGGGTCCCACATGTGTCACTACTAGAGAGGCGCAGCTATATAATACGGGGTGGCGAAAGCCACATCACTATTGGCTAGGCTTGTAAATGCCCCAGGGCAGATAGCCTAGTACACTACTATGAAACTATGACAGCCATACTCATAGACTTGAGTTAACCTAAAATAAAGGTTATCTATGCTTAAGATGTATGGTTTAGTCTGTGCTTCTAATAAGTGCCTCCTAGTTTTGTCTTATCTTTATAGCTCTCCAACCTGGGAAAACACTTGAATGCTTTCAGAGAACATTATCTCCTAGCCATTTCTTTTTATCAGATTGCTTCCTGGAGACATGGGGACCAGATACAGAATTTTTACTATGCATACACTTATTTGCTAGAAGTCGTCTTATAATAGTCAAGATTGAAAGAAAATAGTATTTCTGTCTCCATTTAAACTGTTGTTAGCATGATTATTAGCTTGAATAAAAAGCTGCAAGAATGATATGAAATATAAAGGGTTATTTTAGAAATAGTATAAAATGCTGAAAAATAAGTAGTAGTAAGTGTACTGACATAGCTTAGGTATTGGCATCCATGTAAAGGAGTAATTTATTTTGAAACAAAGTCTGTAAAAATAACTGCGTAGATGGCAGCTGGAAGGACATCAACAAAGTAAAGAGATGTAACATGAAGTTTCAGATAGTGCTGGAACACCGCGTTTCAGATAATGCAAGACTGAGTTTCCATGGATCATCAAACTATAAAGAACCAAGGACAAGGGAACAAAGGAAAACTGTTATACAAAGAAAGAACTGTTACACATCAGACTGAGAAAAAATATCAGACTTTTTGGTATAAATATGAGTATAACAGTAAACAAGCTTTGGGAATTTGCCATAGAGAGCTGACAGCATATGTGTTGCATGCTTGTAGATCCAAAAGGAAAATGAAATAGTAAAAAAAAAGAAGTTATGTACTCACTATAACATTCCATCTGAATAGTTCTACTTCATTTGTTTTCAACCTGCGGGATACTGGATCCGAGCCAGCAACTTTTCTAGCATCTGCTCCAAGCTCCTCCCCTTACCCATAACACACCTCCACTACCTTCTAACCCCCAGATCAAGTTTGCTGAACCTTATACTGATAACCTAACATGAAAAAAATACTTGTGACCTATAACTGCATCCCGGGAAGGAAGGAGGGACGGTTGAAAACAAATGAAGTAGAACTACTCAGATGGAACGTTATGGTAAGTACATAACTTCTTTATCTGAAGTAGTTTACTTCATTTGGTCTTCAACCTGTGGGATAGAGTCCCCAGCTACTAAACTCCTGGGAGGCCCTCATGGAAGGATATTCCTGACCATAGTGGAACCAAAGGATGCTCTCCTTCTGAAAGTCAAATCCAATTTGTAATGAGAAATAAATGTATGAGATGAGGACCAAGTAGCTGCAGAACAAATATCATCCAAAGTCACTCTAGACCAAAAGGTCGCAGACGTAACTATGGACCTAGTAGAATGAGCTTTCACCTGACCTGGAGGAGACATGCCTCTGTCCTTATAGACCTGAAGGATGCATGAAGAAATCCATCTAGCAATAGTGACCTTGGAGATAGGTTTCCCCAAAAAGGGTTTATAGAAGGATACAAACAATTGATTGATCAGATTTACAGAAGTTTTTTGTCCTGTGTAAGTATAATTGTAACTGTCTATGAACATCCAGCAGGTGGAGTTTGTATTCCATCTTGTTAGTAAAATTAGGAAAAAACACAGGCAAAGTGATGGTCTGACTAATGTTGACTGGTGATGCCACCTTAGGAAGAAAGGATGGATTGGTTCGAAAGGAAACCCTATCTTTGTGAAAAATCATGTAAGGAACTTTGATGGACAAGGCCTGCAATTCTGAAACCCTTTTGGCAGAGGTAATAGCCACCAGAAAAGCTGTTTTTCAAGATAAATATTTCAGACTTGCTGTTGAAGCAGGTTTGAAAGGCGGAGCGACCAAAGCTTGAAGAACCATAGTGAGGTCATATGGGGGAACAGGATCCTTGACCGGGGGGGGTGTAATAAAAAGGTGCCTTTAATAAAGGCTTTACACAGTCTACAGGAGGCTAGAGAGGCAGAATTCTCACCCACGTCAAAATGAGAAATGGCAGCCAACTGAACCTTGACAGTAGAAGAACTAGCTCAGTGTTGAAAAATATCAGCTAGAAAATCGAGAATGATGGAAATAGGAGCCGTGAAGGGGTCTAAACTCCTTTGATAGGCCGAAAGGGAAAAACATTTCCACTTGCTGCGATAAACCTTCTTTGTCGAAGACTTATGAGCAGCCACCAAAATAGACCTATATGAGGAGGATAATCCAGGAGTTCTAGCAATCACGGGAATTGGAACAGCCAAGCTTTGAGCTTTAAAACTGTCCAGATTTGAATGAGGAACCCCCAAAGGGTGTGAAATCAGATCCTGAATGGGATACACGATCCAAGGTGGAGCCAGAAGATGAGACCAAAGGAAGGGAAACCATACCTGGTGAGGCCAAAATGGGGCAATGTGGATCACATTGCTCCACAGTCAATGAGCTTTCTGTAGAAACCTCAGAATAAGAGGTACTGGAGGGTAAGCATACAGAAGACCGGGAGGCCAAGCATGAACTAGAGCATCTCTGGGGGACTCCCCTGGCAGGGGGTTCAGAGTGAAAAACTCGCTGCACTTCATGTTGGAAGGAGATGCGAAGAGATCACAGCAAGGTTGACCCCACTCGCGGAAGATCTGTTCCGCTACTGAAAGATTCAGAGATCACTCGTAAGGCATCAGAATAGTCTGACTTAGCCTGTCTGCTAGGATGTTGGATCATCCCGGAATGTGCATTGCGATGAGAAAACAAACAGTGGAGATCATCCATTCTCACACTCTCATGGCCTCGCGACAAAGGGGGTAAGATATGGTCCCTCCCTGTTTGTTGATATACCAGATTACTGACATGTCTGACTGAATTGCAATCATTCCCAGAGGGAGAAAAGCATGAAGGGCCTGCAATGTTAGAAGGACCACCCTCATCTCTAGGACATTTATGTGCAAGCTGGTCTCTACAGGGGACCACAGGCCTTGGACTGTCCTGCCTGAGCAATGCCCCCCACCCAAATTGGGAGGAGTCCGTTGTCACTGTGGCTTGGGCCAGGGCTGGAACAAAAGGTCATCCCTCCAAAATGTCCAGAGAACACAACCACCATATGAGGGATGACTGACAGATTCGACTGAGTTGAATGGGGTATATCAATGGCAGTTCCAACAGGGACCATTGTACAGCTAGAGTCCACTGCAGAATTCTCATGTGTAACCGAGCACACAGGAAAGGTATTATGGTCACCGCTATCGATCTTAAGTCCCTCAACACCGATTCCGCCATTGGGAGAGGAGAGTGGTTGATCAGGGAGATATGCATCCACAGGTATTTTACTCTCTCCAAGGTCGGGAAGATTTTGCACTGTAAAGTATCTATCCTGGCGCTGATGTAGTCTATCACCTGCACAGGATCTAGGAGGGATTTGGATGCATTGACTGTGATCCCCAAATGCAGGGCAGGGATCAGGAAATAATCCCTGATTTGGGAGAGTAGATGCCTGGTGGGAGCAGTGAGGAGCCAATTGATCAGGTACGGGTTGACCAGAATCCCCTGAAGCCTCAGGTGAGCCACTACCACCACCATCACTTTGGTGAACACCCTGAGGGGTGTGGTGAGACCAAAGGGTAGAGCTCAAATTTGGTAATGATTGACTCCTAGCCAGAAGCGGAGGAACCTCCTGGAGCTTCTGTGCATCTTTATTTGATAGTAAGCATCCTGGAGGTCTAACGAGCACATCCAGTCACTCTCCTGCAGGTATGGCATGATGGACTGTAGTGTGACCATCCGGAACTTCTTTTTGGCAACTGACAGGTTCAGGGTAGAAAGGTCCAGAATGGGCCTTAAGTCCCCTGTTTTCTTTGGCACCAAAAAGAACGTGGAGTAAAAGCTTGATCCGGACTGATCTGGGCAGACGGTTTTGATGGCTCGTTTTTCTAGCAGCTTAGAAACATCCTGTGCTGCTGCCTCCCTTTGCGTGGGTGGTACATCTGGGAGCTGTTTGGGAGATTTGGGGGGACCCACAAAGGGGATAGAGTATCCTCTGGATATGATCTGAAGCACCCAGTGGTCTGATGTTATGCACTCCAATACCACTAGGTGCAAGGACAATCGTCCCCCAACTGCCTCCAGAGGAGAGCAGTTGGGCCACCCCTCAGGGTTGCTGCCCAGGTCTGTCTAAGAATGGTTCTCGAGATCCAAAATTCCTCGGACCCCCTCTGCCTTTGGGCCGGCGTCCATTCTGTCCACCTCTGCCTCAGGGGAAGAAGAGCCCTGAGTGTCCCGGGAATACTGTGACTTCCGGAGCTACATCTTCTTTTGCCCTCTCTGGTTTCGGGAAAAGGACCTTTGAGGGTTTGAGAAGCAGATCCAGATGGCAGACAGTGGTCTTCCCATCCTTCTCACTCTGGACTAATGTCTCTTTCACGGTCTTACAAAAGAGAGTAGAGCCATCATAAGGGGCATTGGCAAAGGACTCCTTGAAAGGTTCCGAACACTGACATAATCTGAGCCAGGTGTTGCACCTCATGGACACGCCGGACCCAGCCGCCCTAGCCGCTCCTTCAGTAGCATGTGAAAGGAGTCGCATGGACATGTTGGAGTCTGCTTTCAAAGTGGCCATCCTCACAGAGAACAAGACCCTGTCCTCCTGCGACATGGACTTAGGGGGAGACTCCACCTGCTCCTTTACCAGGTCGCATTGGAGTCTGGTGACATAGGCCAGAGAGTTCAGTGCCCTAATAGAAAATGTAGCTGAAGCGTAAACCCACTTCCCTAGGCGGTCCATCATCCGCGACTCTCAGTCAGAAGGATGAACCGAGGAACACTCCTGGGCAACTTCCTTCTTTGTGGCTGCTGCTACCACCATAGCGTCTATGGGGGAGCCCTTGTTTCATGCTGGGCTATCTGTGGGAGGACTCAAAATTTTGTCAGGCTTTTTTGGAATTGGTTCCATGGTGTCTGGCTCCTTCCATGCCAGCGAGGTGATCAGGTCCACTGGGCCCATGCTGAAAGCCTCCAGGAACATGGACTCATCAGAAGACGGATTGGGGGCAGACTAATCCCTCCCCTATTGGCGCAGGATTTCCATGATGTCTCCAAAGGAGGTTGGTGACCTAGGGGAACCTTCTCCATCATCCAAGTTTGTATCCTCAGTGAGGGACTCGGGGGAGTCCAAGTGCCTCCTCTTGCACGTATACTTGTGAGGCACCTATCTGGGGAGACTCTCTGGGGGGAACTCTCAAGCCACTTGTTCCTCAGGGGGAACCGTCTGGGGCTCCTTGAGCATGGGCTGCCCCTCTGGTAAAATTATGCTGATCGTAGAAAGAGCTGAGGGGGTCTGGGTGGAGTCCAAAGGGACAGTCAGGGGTCTCGATCCAGTGAAGAGAACCCTTTCTACCACGTCGAACACCAAAGGACAGCAAACCTCCTGAAAAGTGAATAAGGATGCCGGTCTCCACGGGTCCAACAAGAGAATCGGAGCTGGGCCAGAAGTGATCGGAGCTCCAAGGGAGGGAACTTGGGCCGACAAAGTCAGAGCCAAAGAAAAAAGTTCCACTCCCTCGGATCTGACACCCAAGCTCCGGCTCCAAGAGCAGCTCAGATCCAAGCTGGTCAGATCCAACACGCTCCAGGCAGCTGTCAGCATCAAGGAAGCAGGTACCATTGGTGCCGACCCCCTGACTAAAGCCAATCTTGGATCCGAATACTCCGAACCAGATGGACAGATCGGAGAAGGAGATATCGGTTGGAAAAAAGGAAGCGAGCTCCCCCCCTCCTGAGGGAGAAGGGGCTGGCAAGACCCCATCTGGATCTGAGTACAAATGAACTTCCTCATCATTTTATCCATATGGACCTCAGACAAAGACCGGGTGGACCTCGATGAGGTCACGGACTCCGACCTTGCGGGTCAGGGCACCGAGGCCCTAGAAGCTGAGCGGGGAAAACCTCAGAGATCAGAGCTGAGGGGAGTCACGGATCCTTGAAGTCTTAACTGGTGAAGGGATGTCCAGAGACCTGTTACATTTTTCCCTCGACTTCGACTCTCTCTCCTTCTCTCTGCCCCTTTTCTGCTCCGCTTCCACAGGCTTTTGCACAGGAGGATGAGTCCCAGCTTGGGAGGGAGGAGAAGAGAAGAAGGAGAGGAGGCCACAGCAGCTGCTGTGACCAAAGCTGAAGACAAGGTAACAGTCTCAGAAGGGGGAGGAAGGCCTTTCAAGGCCAACTTGACCTTCCTGTCTTTAATGGCGCGCAGGTGCATATAGTGCAGTCTGTGCTCAGATGTTCCACGCCCAAGCACATGACACACAGAGTGTGGCCATTTGCAGGGGATAACGTATGGCCACACTCAGTGCATCTTTTGAATATAGGCATATCAGTCATGGTATTCGAAGAAAGAATAACTGGAAAAAAGGAAAGTCATTTCTTTCTTACTGAAAAACACCCACTCACCACACTCACACACAGAGCACACTGAGGGGGAGAGCAAAAACACACACAACTACTCTAAACTACACTAACAACTCTAAAAACTAGAAACTAGATGCACCAAGCGAGGGGAGAAGAAAGGGGAACCTACACTAGCACTACCTAAAAATTTTGAAAGAAAAAAAGACATATTTTAAAGTTTTTTACCTACTGAAAACCTGGAGTTCTAGAGATCATGATGCTTTAGCTGTTCACAGCAAATGAGATCTGGGGGTTGGAAGGTAGTGGAGGTGTATTATGGGTAAGGGGAGGTACTTGGAGCTCAGAGCAGATGCTAGTAAAGTTGCCGGCTCAGATCCAATATGGATATCCCACAGGTTGAAGACCAAATGAAGTAAACTACTTCAGATTGCATATTAACTGAATCAGTGTCTCAGTGTATTTATTGTACTTAGTACAATACAGTAATAAGACTAGTTAATCACAATAAGTAGTTAAATATACTTTGGTATGCTTGCATATAAATACAAGTAACAGCAAGAAACCAACAAAAAGACGTCATATAGTTTTTCAAATATTCTTTTTCATTTACTTGCTTTCTTTTAAAATATGTTACTAGATCAAGCTAAGGGCCTCAATCCAGTCATTCCCCTATGCAAGAATTAGAAAAAGCCCACTAATTTTTCTTTTGTCATGCTCTTTTAACCAGACTTTTCTTTTTTTACAATGCAGCGTCTACACTTCTTAAAAGTGAACAAGGAGAAAGAAAGAAGGGAGAAAGAAAAAAAAAAAAAAACAGGAGCACCTGTTTACATTAGTATCCCCATTACAGTTAAAGATAACTGAGAAAACTTTACTTTACAGCATGCAAAGAAAATCATGCACTATAAAAATAGTACATTAAAATGCTTTACTTACAGTTAACATTCTCTCTCCTATTACCCTTTCATAGGATCATAGCAAGTTACTAGGCTACTGGCCCTGAGGCCGTTATAAGCCTAGCAAATTGATTAGCCCATTTTCCCAAAAGCCAGCACCCAATGCCCCTGTTCAACAGGGACACTGGTGGAATCCCAGGGGTGTATTTTCTATTTCTCATCCAGTCATCTAGGTACTTCTTAAAGATATATAATGAAGTACTCTGCTTGACTTGGAGAGGGAGTCTATTCCAACGATGGGGGAGTCTCTGGGAAACAAATCTGTCCCGCCAGCAAGTCCTATTGATGTCGCAGACCAAGTTGTGGTTTTGCGTGCGGGTCATGCAAGTGAAGGTTGGCTTGCAGATATGCAGCAATTTCATCAAGGTGGGGTCTGAGACTGCTCTGTATGCCAGACATAGTTTACCTCTGAGAAGTCCGTATGAGATTGAGTAGAGGACAGGGCTTTTAGCCTATCTGTGTAGGATAGGTTTTTGAAGACCTGGATTTTCCTGGTCAGGAACCTCTATGGTCTTTCCAGCTGCTGCATTTGCTTCATGAGGTACATTCTGAAAGGGGTGTTATACTCAATGATAGGCCTGATAAGGGAGGAATACAGAAAAGCTATGACTTCCTTATTCCTGGAAAAAAAACCCCTTACTAATGAAGTGAGCCATGTAGAAAACTTTCCATACAATGGAGGCAATATGGTAGTCAAAGGTTAGACTGCTGCCAACTTGGGTGCCCAGGTCCCTCCCAACTGCTTGCATGCTTAGGATTAATGTGATAATTTCTGGAGATGGCTGTGACGCTCCACCACTGGACAAGTAATCAAGAAGCCTCAGTCCTCACCATTGGCACCAGTGGGGGACATACACTGGGAGGATGACAAGGTACACATACAGTAGTTCCAGATGCAGCTCTCCACATCAAGTGCAATTTCCATTAAGAGGACAGAGAAACCACAGTCACTCCAGGGCTGGTTTCTCCCTCTTTCTCCAGATCCCCAGTAAAACTCTCCATAGGTTCATAGGTTCATAGGTTCATACTAGGCTATCTGCCCGAGGGCATTTACAAGCCTAGCCCATCGTTTTGTGGCTTACGCCACCCCTTTAGTATGGGGAACTATACCCATTATTTTGCTGTGCCTCTGTCGAGCAGTGACACTGAGGTAATCCCTGGGGTATATCTGCGATCTCCCATCCATTGGTCAAGATTTCTCTTGAACAAGGCCAGCGAGGTGCTCTGCCTCACATATACCGGGATTTTGTTCCACAGCATAGGGAGTCTTTGGGTGATGAATCTATCCCTCCAGCACGCCCTATTAATAGCCGTGTCGAGGTTTAAGTCTCCGCCTTGTGGCTCTGATGGATCTAGATTTTTGAGGTGAAGCATATTCATCAAATCTGGGTTTGACATGGCCTTGTATGTTAGGCAAAGGTCACCTCTGAGCAAGTGTAAGCGACTGAATAGAGCTGGAGTTCTTTCAGTCGGGCAGCATAGGACAGATATTTGAGACCCTTTATCCTTTTGGTGAGGAACTTTGTGGCCTCTCCAGCTGCTGCAAGTGTCGGGTCAGATACATTCGAATGGGGCATTGTACTCAATCATTGGTCTGATGAGTGATGAGTAGAGGGAGACAATGACCTCCCTTGATCTAGATGAGAATCCCTTCATGATAAGGTGGGCAATGTAGAAGGTCTTCCTAACTACTTTAGCTACATGGGTGTCGAATGACAGACTACTATCAACCTGGGTCCCCAGGTTCCTGATAACTTCTTCTGTGCTCAGTGGATTGCCACCTATTTGGTAGCTAGGGTAACCTTGTTTTTCCCGAAGGGTATGACTATGCATTTTTTGGCATTTAACTTTAGGCCATGGCTTTGGCACCAGTTATCCATTTCTGTGAGACCCTTCTGAAGGATATCTGTGTCAGATGTGTTTTCTACTATGGCCAGTTTGCAGTCATCTGCAAACTTTGTCAGCCATAACCCTCCTGTGTTTGCTTGTACTTGAGAAGTAGATGCCAAACAAGAGTGGGCCCAGGACTGAGCCCTGTGGGACACCACTTGTGACAGGCTTTGAGTCTGACATGGCGCCAGCAACTCTGACCCTGTGGGTTCTGTCACTCAGCCAGTTTGCAACCCATCTTGTGATGTATGGGTTAATATTTAAGCTGATGAGTTTTTCAATGATACCCGAGTGGGGTATTGTATCAAGGCCTTCGCCAGATCGAGGTAGGCTGTATGGACTGCCTTTCCCTCATCAATGGCTTTGGTGACTGTTTCAAAAAAGTCAACCAAGTTTAAAAGGCATGATCTGCCTTTGATAAAGCCAAACTGGGTTGGATCCAAAGTCTGCAAATTCCCTATGTCTTTATTTATGAGGTCCATTATGATCCTCTCCATGGCTTTGCAGATAAGGCTTGTCAAGCTAATGGGCCGGTAATTTCCAGGGTCGGTGGAGGCACCGCCTTTGTGAAGTGGGACCACAGTTGCAGTGCGCCACTCCCTGGGTATGTATCCAGAGGTAAGGCTTTGATTAAACAGCTGTCCTAGCTGTGGGTTTAATTCCTCATTGAGTTCGTGGAGCACACAGCCGGGGACACCATCAGGTCCCATGGATGCTGTGTTTTTTGCTTTGGAGAGAGCAGTTCTCACTTGGGCGTTGGAGATGTTTGGGGGGCTGCAATCGTTTGGTATAGATATCTCTCCTTTTGGGGGGGGGGAGAAGTTTGCACTGAACCTGTCAGCCAGTATGTTGGCAATGTCCGTAGGATCAGTAATCTTCACATCATTTTGAACTAGTTCTGAGCATATCTGGGAGTTTCCTCCCAGGTTTCTAACATAGCTAAAGAAGGCCTTATGATTGTCTTTTGAGTCTTTAGCTATTTTTCTCTCAAAATTTGCTTTGGATGATTTTATGAGAGCTCTTAGTTTTTTCTTATAGTGATCAAGGGTGTCTTACCTTTTAAGGATTTTGCTCTATCTTGTAGTAGCTTCCTCCTTTTGTTGTAGAGTTTGTTTATGGCTGGGGTCCACCAGACTGGACGCTTGCCTTTGGTACAAAGAGTCTTTGTTTTGCTTGGGATTGCCTTATCCATGCAGTCCTGCAGGTGCTGGTAGAATGCATTTGTAAGTGATTCAGCGGCTTGTGTACTGTTTTCCACGGCTCGGGGCCTTAAAGGAGACCACACTAGTCTTTAGAAGTGTGAAGTCGGCTTCGAGAAGTTCTTTACTGTGGTCTTTTTATTTCAGGTGGGGTGGGATGAGGACCTCCAGCGAGATTAGTTTGTGATCTGATCTCACCAGTGAGGGGTATACTTCCGGTGTTGAACATTGTGTTCCCATGTTCGTGATGATGAGGTCAAGTATGTTATCTCCTCTTGTGGGGATGGTAACTAGTTGTTCCATGGCATTTGAGTTTATGAATTCCAGGAACTTTTGGGCTAGGGTGTTTGGGCTTGAGTAGTGTTCCCAGTCTATATTAGGGTAATTGAAGTCACCTAGTATGATGGTGTTTGGTGATACATTTATCCCTCTAGTGTTTTCAGGAAGGCCATGTGAGGTTCCTGAGTTTGTGAGGGTGGCCTGTAACATGCTACAATTTGCAGAGCAGTCTTGCCTATGGTTAATTGCACCTGGATGGTCTCCGATGCATCGTATGTTGCCACCAGTCTTGAGGTGTAGGTGTCCTTGATGAATATGGATACCCCCCCTCCTTTCTTGGTATTGTCCGGATTTTGGGGCCAGAACGCATGATATGAGGTAAAACCTGATAGTGCTGGGGTGCTCTCAGGAGCCTTGAACCAGGTTTCTGTCACAGCACAGACATCGATGTTCTCCATACTGAGAAGGGCCTCGAGTGCGTGCATTTTGAGATTCAGACTTCTGGCATTGAGCAGCATTACCCTTAGTTTTTTCCTTTTTGTGTTCTAGGGTGGTAGGTTTAGAATTTGAGCCTTGCCTAAAAAGGCACTATGGGGTGGCAAGAGCCTTTGCCAATATCCAGAATCCCAGGGTGACAGGTGCAAGCCATCCCTCATGAAGCAGCGTGGCTTGTCCAGCATGTCATCCCAGGCAGACAGACACTGGATCCCCTTTGAATGACACCAGTGTTTAAGCCAATTGTTAAAGCTGATCATCTTATCTCTGTATTGTGGCATCATTCTTGGTGAAGGTAGGATACTGCTCAAGGTCAGGGTCATACCTGCCTGGGCTACATAATCAGAGAGCTCCTCAATGTCTCTTTTCATGTAGTCCAAGGAGGTACGCCTCAGGTCGCTTACACCAGCGTGGACAATGACTGAGTCGTATTTGTACCTGCTGTTGAGAGACCTGAGTGCTTGCGTTATGTGGCGGATTCTAGCCCAACAGGCAGCTTACTGTGACCTTCTCCTTACTCAGTCTGGTGAGCGGACGCCAGTGTGTCTGACTATGGAGTCACCAATGACTAGTGTGTCTGGCATTTTGTTTGGCCTTAAGGGCTGTGACTGTTTGACACTCTGACTGTGAGGTCTATGTGTTGCAGGTGATGTGTTCTGAGGTGGTGGTTGTTTGGGTGTCTGCTTTGGTGGCCTCTGCTGTTTTGGTAGATTTTTGATCAGAGCCTCGAGTATGTCTTTGTGTGTTTATGTGTATGATTTGAGGTTGTGATGGTACTATGTGAGACTGGGTCTATAGTGTGTGTGGTAACCTTCTCCTCCTGACTGGTCTTGCCAGTCCTATGTTGAGAGAGCTCAGCCTCCAGTTTGGCCGTATAGTTGCATCTCTCGCATGTATTTGTGTTTTGTGGGAGGAGGAGAGGGTTGTTCTGTGTACATGAGGAAATTGTAACATTGCCTCAATATTCCCAGGTTCACCAGCTGAGCAGGAGAGGACACTAGCAACTGATCCCTCGACATGCTAGAAGGAATAGACAAAAAAAACTTTAAAGAAGATTCCGGGGGACGTGGGTGACCGAGAAATCGGGGTTTGCCTTTTTGGGGTACTATCTATGACAAGAGCGCCGTATCAAGGTAATAAGTACTGTAGGAGCAAGTGCTAGGTTTAACAGATAGAGAATAGTCTACTTGGAGTCAAGTAGAGATGATCTTTTTAGTTATAGGATACGCTGATTAGATCAGTAGCATAGTTCGAGGAAGGTAGTTTTAAGGGAAAATTTGAAGAGTGTAATTTAGGTGGCCCTAATAGTTTAAATTTGCTTAACCGGCGCTGTCCTAGTGTGCAACAGTAGCAGCTCTGCTTAAATCACAAGAACGCGCTTAGCGTTTTATATCGGGGGCTGAAAGAAGCTAGGAACTGGCCCAAAACGACCAATAAACTACAAGTTGCTGGCTGAAACCTCACAAAACTGGACCAACAGGCAGCTCAATGCTTCCCACTCCCACTGGTAAGCAAGGGAACTTCCTCTCTTCCAAATTAGGTAAAGAATCAGTAACAGGAACTGCAAACAAAGCCCAGGGATCAGCAAGCTCTGAAACTGGACTATTCTAGCTTAGTAAGGCGGGAAAACAAGAGATATTTTTTGGTCAAGCGCAGCTATAAAGTTGAGATCTCAGCTGGGTGGCCAAGCCAAGACCACCAGCACCATCTCTGCCCAACCAGTATTTTGTGTCCCTGCACAAGTAGCTGACACGCACACTCTTTGAGGTCTGATTTATAATCACACACACAATCACACACACACACACACATCCACATCTGGGAAAGGCTGGCACAGGTTTACTAGCTATATCCACTTTTACCCAGACTATAAGGTAGTTATCCCTACCACCAGCCAGCTCCCAATCAGCTACTTTAAGGCCCTTAAAGGGTGTTCAATCTTACTGTGTAATCTTACCATTAATGCAAATGGTAGCTTGACCAAGCGCAAGGCTATTAGGAATGGCCCACAGTGTCACCAATAAGCATGCAAGTACTCTCAGAACTTAAATAGCACTACAAAGATCAGCCACAATGAAAGGTTTAAATATATTTAGTAATAAATAAAAGAACAAGAAAATACTCAGTATATATTTACAGAGACATCAGAGTTCAAAATCACAAGAAATATTTAAAACAACATTGCAGGACAGTCAGTCTCAAATAAATAAAGAAAAACATCTAAATTAAGCTTTGCTATATTTCTGACTGTATCTAAGAGAATTAATATACCCTAATGATTTACTATTAGAGCAAGGCGGATGTGTGGTGAATGGATCTTGTAGTTGTTATTGCCAGGTCCAAGACAATACAGAATGCTGTGTCTCTCAGAGAGTTCTCAGATTAATATCTCAAATATTACTGCTGAGCCAGCTTCCAGAATGACATAATTTCTTGACATCTGACTCCTAGTTCCCAGGCCCCAAAACAACCACTGATGGCAGCTGGTAGCATTTAGCATCTATCTGCAACAATATATAGACAAGGGCTTTTCCTCAGATCCAAGGCACCCATTGATGGCAGCTGGTATCATTTAGCATCTACCTGTAATAATACATAAACAAGGGCTTTTACTCTGATCCAAGGCATAGGTTCATAGGTTGGTGCTAGGCTATCGGCCCTAGGGACTATACAAGCCTAGCCATAACAATTCCCTGGCTATTTATTCCCACAGTATTTACTTCCCTGATCCGCAGATCCTGGAAGTCATAAAATAATTACCTTCCTACACATTTCAAAACTAGTAATTATTTCACCTTAACGACAATACAGAAAACTTCTCAGCCAGACACTGTCTATCCTTGCTGCCATAAAGTAATTTAATTTCAGCTATTTTTCTAAACTTTACTAGACTGCATCCCTGTTTCCACTGTTAAAATACATACATCTAACAAGTTACAATTGTGCTTGTGCATTTCTGTTCTTTTCCAATAGGGTACATTGTGGATACATTTCAAGCACTTTGCAAAAACCTTTTCAACACACCCTTTTGCACCAGCAGTTTGATATGCACATGATATACAGTTCTAATACATTTGTAACACAAATATCTTATATGAATCATGTTGATATTCACAAATGACATATAATTATTTGCAAAATTCCAGATAGCTGGGCTGGCAGTATCTCCCTTTGTCACAATGTAATTTTTCCCAACTGGGATGATGATGCATTTTTTGCATTTAGCTGCAGGGCATGTTTCTGGCTCAAGTCATTTGTCTAAGTGAGACTCTCTTGTAGTATGTCTACATCACTTGTTGATGACAGTGCCCAGCTTGCAGTCATCTGCAAAAATGGTCAGTCATAGACCTCTGTTTTTGGCTTGCACCTCAGAAAATTATATCCCAAACAGCAGGGGCCCCAAGACTGATCCCTAAGGTACGCCGCTTGTTATGGGTCGACTACTTGAAGTAACTTCCCCTATTTTGACAGAGTGAGTTCTATCACTGGGCCAGTTAGCTACCCATCTGGTCACATATGGAATTACACCAAGCTGGGATAGTTTGTCTATTATGCCCGAGTGGGGAATAGTGTCAAAGGCCTTGCCAAGGTAGGTACTGCGCACTGTCTTCCCCTCATCCACAACTTTGGTGACTGAATCAAAGTCTACCAAATTTAACAGGCAGGATCTCCCCTTGACAAAACCAAACTGTGTGGGATCAAGTGTTTGGAGGTTGTCGATGTCCTTGTTAATGTGGTCCATGATAATGAGTTCCATGGCCTAGCAAATCAGACTAGTTAGGCTAATGGGTCTATAATTGCCTGGATCAGTGGATGCTCCACCTTTATGCAGAGGGATGATGGTGGCTGTCCTCTACTCGGCTGGCCGAAACTGGTCCTCAAGCTTAGGTTGAATAGGGTGCCTAATGGTGCTGCGAGTTCCTGCCTGAGTTGATGCAGGATGCAGCATGGGATGTTATCAGGTCCCATGGAAGCTGTGTTTTTAGCCTTTGAGAGGGCGTTAATGACTTGTTCCGTAGAGATAAGGAGTGGAGGGCAGGTGCTGGGGATATCATGGATTACTGATAGGGGGACAGAGGAGTGAAGTTTTCACTGAACCTGTCAGCTAGTAGGTTGACTATATCCATGGCATTTGTGTACGTGGTGTCCCTGAACATCAGTAATGATCACATTTTGGTGTTTCCCATTAGATTGCGAATGTATGTGAAGAAGACCTTATGACTGTCTTTAGTAGATGTGGCCAATTTGGACTCAAAGTTAGCTTTAGAGGACTTCACTAATACCCTTATTTGCCGGTTTAGGCCCAGGAGAAACTGCATCCAATTTGGCACTAGTTCCTTCTTCGTCCTGGACAGCATTTTTTTCCTTCCTTTTGTTATAGAGTATATTTATAGCCGATGTCCACCAGACAAGTTGACTCTTCCCTGAAGAGGAGGATTTTGTCCTGTCAGGTATTGCTGAATCCATGCATTTATATAAATGGTCGTATAGTACTTTGGTGTGGGTTTGGACATTAATACCAGTTCCTACTGCTGGGGAGGGGACTGTGAAGTTATTTAGATCTTCACTCAGGAGGTTGTAATCAGCTTTGGAGAAGTTTTTTTGTTTAACCCTAGCTTGGGGAGGGGAGCTAAGGGGAGATGGTGATTTTGAAGGTGACCGCTTTGGTAGTCTGATCTTACCAGGGATGATGACATTGGGGGGATGCTGCAGTGGTTTCCTATGCTGATTAGTGCCAAGTCCAAGAAGTTGTCACTTCTTATGGGGGTGTCAACCAGCTGGACCAAGACACAGGCAGTGACAAAGTCAAGGAATCTTTGAGCATTTGTGTTCTGGCTCAAGTAGTTCTTCCAATCAATGACTGGGTAGTTAAAATTGCCCAGGATCAGGGTATAGGGTTGAATTTTAATAGATTTGAGGAGGTCCTGATATGTGGCATGGGAGTCCCAAGTCAACATTGGGGACCTGTAGCTAACTATTATTTGAATAGGGGTCTTGTCAACCATTAACTGCACCTGCTAGTGTCTCCTGTGCGACATACTGTTTGACCAGTCTGGAGGTGTGTATACCTTTAATATATAATGAAACACCACACCTTTGGCTTTGGTGTCCTCAGTTTGGGGCCTGTATGTATGATAGGATGCGTACCCAGATAAGGCTGGGGTGCTCTCTGCAGCTTTGAACTAGGTTTCTGTGACTGCACAAATGTCAGCATCTTCCAGGGTTAGGAATGCTTGGAATGAGTGCAGTTTCATGTTGAGACTCCTAGTGTTCAGCAGCATGACCTTTAAATTTTGTTTAGATGAGATTCTCATGTTGGTAGTTTTGACCTTAAGACATTGCCTAAAAAAGGCACTATAGAGAAGGCAACAGCTTTTGCCTGGAGCCTGAAGTCCAAGGGAGACAAATGCAGGCCATCTCTGGCAAAGCATCAAGGTCTATCAATCATGTTTTTTCAGGCCGACAGGTACTGGATCCCCTTAGAATGACACCAGAAACTAAGCCAATTGTTAAAGGCAATCCTTTCTGGTTTTGAGTTATCATTCTGGGTGATGACTGAATGCTGCTTAAGGCTAGTGACACACCTGCCCAGAACACATATTCGGTGAGCTCAGTCATGTCTCTCTTCATACAGTCCCTAGATGTATGTCTCAAATCATTCACCCCAATATATACTATGATAGAGTCATAGCAGTACTTGCTGACAGACTTGAGTGCATGGGTGATGTGGGAGATTCTGGCAACTGATAAACAACTTACTGTGACTTTCTCCTTATCCAGCCTGGTGAGGGTCACATCTGTGTGTCACACAATGGAGTCTCCAATGATTAATATATTGGGTTTATGGCTAAGCCTTGATGGCTGAGACAAAGGCGTGTGGACTGTGTGGTGTGGTAGGCTGTGGAATTTGCATGTGTTTTTGTCTTGGAGGTCTCTTTTGTTTAGGTATGTGTTTGTTAAGAACCTCTGCATATGTGAGTGTGTGTTGTGTTGGTGTGGGGTGATGTTTGAGGTGTGGTGTTTGTGCAAACAGCCTTCTCACTGCCAGGTATACCGGCTTGTGAGGGAGAGAGCATAAACTCCAGGATTTTAATGTAATTGCATCTCTCACAAAAGATACTAAGAGAGGGTTGTCTGTGTACCTGAGACAGTTGCTACACTGTCTCAGTATGCCCATATCAACCAGATTGGCAGGAGAAACTGTAGGAAACTGTCTGTCTATATTTGTCAGAATCGGTTTGGGGGATGAGCTAAAGGGGTGAAGGTGGAAAGATCTGAGATGGGTAACAGAGGCTGTACAGAAGCTTCACTACATCAGGATTGAGCGAGTGCTAGTAAGGGAAAATCTAAAGCTGGAATACTTTGCAATAGGTTAATTCAGAACAGCAGCAGTGCACAACTGGCAAACAAATGCAGCCCTGTGAAAAAACAGGGTTTAAATAGCAGAAAAGATGGAAGAATCTAGAAGCTCAGATTACTACCCAATCCTGCTAGCCCCTGCACTTTCAACCAATCACTCATGGTTGAGAAGGCCAGGCAGCCCTCTTACTCTCACTAACAGAGAAGGCAGGCCCTTACCAACCCAAGATGGCTGGCAGGAAACTCAGCAAGCAAACAACCAGGCCCGGATGTAGCAAACTGTATCCAGACTATGCTACTTGACTAGATTACATACAGAAAGCTCCCAGAAAATGCACAGGAAAGCAAAGATAGAGCACTCACAAACAAAAAATACAACTCTCAGTATGAAAAAAGATCAGATTACAGTTGGGCAATGCAGCAAAAATGCAGTTACAGTAATTAAACACTACTTAGCAATGGAAATACAATTAAAACAGTATAAAACAGAATAAGAATGCAGTGAAACAATAAAAAAACTTTGTAACAGTGCAAAATGTAGTAGATTAGCTATATAGCACAACTATAAGTGTTAGGAAGTGCAATTCAATGAAATAAATGTAAAAAAAACACTTATTCTACTCTTGGAACCTTAGGGAATCTCTATGTCACAGCAATGAATCTCCACTCCCCAGCCTGGTAAAAACAAGCACAGCCCCCTGCAAACAGATGGTTTAAATACCAGAAAAGATGGAAGAATCTAGAAGCTCAGATTACTACCCAGTCCTATTAGCCTCTGATCTTTCAACCAATCACTTGTGTTAGAGAAGGTCAGGCAGCCCTGTTATTCTCACTAACAGAAAAGGCAGGCCCTTACCAGCACAAGATGGCTGGCAGGACACTCAGCAAGCAAAACAACCAGGCCTGGATGAAGAAAACCTATATCTAGATTATGCTATTTGACTAGAACACAGAAAACTCCCAGAAAATGCACAGAAAAGCACATATAGAGCGCTCACAAGCAGAAAATACAACTCTTGGTATGAAAAAAGCAGTTTACAGTTAAGTAATTCAGTAAAAATGCAGTTACAGTAATGAAACACTACTTAGCAATGAAAATACATTTAAAACCACACAAAACAGTACAAAAGTGCAGTGAAATAGTACAAAAGCTTTATAACAGTGCAAAATGTAGTAGATTAGCTGTATAGCACAACTATAACTGCTAGGAAGTGCAATTCAATGAAATACATGTAAAAAACACGTATTCTGGTCTTAGAGACTCAGGGAATTTCTGCTATGTCACAGTGATGAATCACCACTCCTCAGTCTGGTAAAAATAAACTTTCCTGAGTATTTTTCTCAGCATTAATGACATGAAGTAGGGCATATGCTTTAGAGTCCCCTACAAGTTTAACAAAGTCCAGAAAATGACACTATTTTCAGATTTTTCTTGTTCTGTCGTATTTTACAAATATAAGTATTGCTTTTAATCCCACATTTGTCAATTTTCAACTTAGTGGGTTTATTCCTATTTATCTCCATCTCCCAAATCCTGTCTCTGCTTCATTTCCAACATACTCTCGATTTTTCTAATCAACTCTTGTGCTCCTTTCCTTCTCTCCAGCATTTTCCATTGAAACATTGGAAAAGATTTCACTGGCAGACTCTCTGTGGTCTTTATTACCAGAAGAAGAAGAAACAGAATATCCTTCTGTTTCACAGCTTATGTTTTGTTGGACAAACTTTTGTATTTCCTCCTTAGCATGTACTTTATGAAAAAATGATTTTGTCCCTCCGGGGAAAGATATTTTGAAGACAGATGGGTACAGTAGTTTGAATCTCATGCCTGCTTCTCAACATTCCCTGAATAGTGGAGTAAATTTACTCCTATTCTCCCTGGTATACAATTAGTAATCATTCTCCACAAGCACTCTGCTGTCTCCCATTTTTAGTAATTTGTCCGTCTGCCACAGTCTTTATCAGAATCAACTCCTTCTGCTACTAAGATTGCATCTTTACTATTAAAAGTCTAGGTTGCTTTCTCATAGCCAGGTTTGGAGCATACACGACTTGTCCTTTCAATTAACAACTCCTGCTGTGGAATACTAGTCCAGTTGCTTATTTGTGCTTTCATAAAATTAATGCAGTCTGTTCCTTCCAACTTTTCTGATACAGCAGAAAATCTCAGGTTTTCCCTATTTGCCCTGTCCTCTAATTCTATTACTTTTTGAAACATCTTTTCTTGTACAGTCTTATATTCAGCCAACCTTTTCTTCATTTTGTCCTCTGATTTTTGAAGTTTTATCACCTCATCTGAATATCTGTTTAAAGCATCTTCCATTTTTTTCTAGCCTTTTGTTGGTCAGGTTAATATACTCCATCAGTGTTTTGTTTATTTTAATCAGGTCTGTGTGCAGTTATCTTATACTTTTCTCTAGGTTATTGGAAGTCATGCTTGGAGCTTGCACTACTTTTTGTTGAACAGCTGTAGTACTTTCCAATCAGTGTTTTTTCCTCACCTTTTGAAGCTGATATTCCTTCAGGTTGTGTATTTCTTTTTTCCTGGTATATAGGCAGTGCACTTACTAGCCAGTTACTGAAATTTACCCAGCAGTATAAGTCCTCTGGCTTTCTCTGCTAAGTTTCTATTTTCACACTGAGAGAGCTAGACTTAAGCTGTTACTCAATATGCAGCCATCTTGGAAGTCCCCTTTACAATCATGCATTGTTCTCATTATTAAATAATGCTAACAAGTAATACAAGTTCCATTTGATTAATTTCCTCTACAGTCATTCTTTTGGCTTTTAATACAGACACGAATTAAAAAGTGTTTCATATCCTAGCCTATCCTACCACTGCATCTTCTTCACAGCTACCATCAGTGCATGGACTACAAATACAACAGAATTTATGACAATTTTTACACCAACACATTTCAAGTAGTTTTCAATTATTTTCTTTGTATCATGTGTAACACTACAGCAATGCAGACGTACCATATGATGCCACTGTAGCATTAAACTCATTCAAAATATGTCCTAGCACAACTACTATATACAGAAATGATCGCTGTCACTGTAACTTACCAAACCACAATATATGTCTTGCAATAATGTTTTCTTTATCTGGTCTATCACACCTGGCAATAATTTTAGGAAAGCTTGATACTTCAAAGCTTGTAACTGACAATTTTTTACACTTCATCTGAATGACCTGTTCTCCCATTGGCTATGTACATGTACCAGCACTGACTATAAAAAACAATATTCCTAGCCTTCCTATGTTTCCTCCCCATCTCACTTACATCTCCGACTCCTCATATATACATTCAGTGCTTCTAACTTACTAAGTCCAACATGTGTCACCCAGCCACACATAATCTACTATATCAGTTACTTACCATATCTTATATTCAATCTTGATGCCTGTACAGCAATAGCTCTAAGGCTATACATTACTCTCAGAATCTTTAATCTGCTGCCCTCCATCTTTCCCTCTCTACTGCAAAACTGCAATACTGTATTGTTCACACATTTGCTATTATCCCATGTCATCAACTGTATTCTTGTTTGGCTTGCATACTTAAAGTCTGACATCCGTATAACTAGTATTATCTATTTTATTGTATCATCTATTCTGTAATGTAGTGTTTTGTACCACTGCTGCTTGACTTCTGTACTTTGATTATGTGGCTTTATCATGTTGTTTGCTTTTGGAGCTTTTCTCCCCAGGTCTCTACGGAAAATGGGCTCACCCTGGCCCAGTAGACCTCCAGGTAAACAAATGCAAATAAATAAATGACATCCACAGTCATGTTGAAGATGTAGTCATATTTTCTACTCTCAATGTAGTGGTATCCTTCAAGGCCCCCGAGCCAGTGGAAACCACAACCCAAGCTGCGGAAGCCCTTACAAATGCCTTCTACGAACACCTCCAGGACTGCATGGATCAGGCAATCCCTAATAAAACCAAGACTCTTTCCACCAAGGGCAAACGTCCAGTCTGGTGGACCCCAGCCATAAACAAATTTTACAATAAGAGGAGAAAGCTGTTACATGATAGAGCAAAATCCATAAAAGAGAAGACACCCTTGATCATTATTAGCAAAAAAATACGAGCACTCATAAAATCATCCACGGCCAACTTTGAGAGAAAAATTGCCATAGATTCAAAAGACAATCATAAGGCCTTCTTCAGCTATGTTAGAAACCTGGGTGGAAACTCCCAGATATGCTCAGAATTAGTCCAAAATGATACAAAAATCACTGAACCCACAGACATTGCCAACATACTGGCAGACAGGTTCAGTGCAAACTTCAGCCCCCTCTCCCCAAAAGGAGAGATAACTATCCCAGTGGAGTGTAACCTCCCAGACATCTCAAATGCGCAGGTGAAAGCTGCTCTCTCTAAAGCTAAAAACACAGCATCAATGGGACCGGATGGTGTCCCTGGCTGTGTGCTACACGAACTCAATGAGGAACTAAACCCGCACATAAGGCAGCTGTTTAATCTTAGCCTTACCACAGGATACGTGCCCAAGGAGTGGCGTACGGCAACTGTGGTCCCACTCCACAAAGGCGGTGCCTCTACGGACCCTGGTAATTACTGCCCCATAAGCTTAACAAGCCTGGTCTGCAAAGCTATGGAGAGGATCATAATGGAACTCATAAACAAAGGCATATGGGACTTGCAGACATTGGACCCAACCCAGTTTGGCTTTGTCAAGGGCAGATCATGCCTTTTGAACTTGGTCGACTTCTTCGAAACAGTCACCAAGGCCATTGATGAGGGAAAGGCAGTCCATACAGCCTACCTTGACCTTGCAAAAGCTTTCGACACAATACCCCACTCGGGTATTATAGAGAAACTTACCAGCTTAAATGTAAACCCATGTGTCACAAGATGGGTTGCAAACTGGCTAAAGGACAGAACCCACAGGGTTAGAGTTGCTGGCGCCATGTCAGACTCCAAGCCGGTCACAAGTGGTGTCCCACAGGGCTCAGTCCTTGGCCCCCTGTTGTTCGGCATCTACTTCTCAGAAGTACAGGCAAACATAGGACTATGGCTGACAAAGTTTGCAGATGACTGCAAACTGGGCGCCATAGTGGAAAGTACATCGGACACAGATATCCTTCAGAGGGGTCTCACGGAAACTGATAGCTGGTGCCACAGCCATGGCCTGAAGTTAAATGCCAAAAAATGTATAGTCATACCCTTTGGGAAAAACAAGGTAACCCCAAGCTACCATATAGGTGGCAATCCACTAAGCACAGAAGAGGTTATCAGGGACCTGGGGACCCAGGTTGACAGTGGCCTTTCTTTTGACACTCACATTGCTAAAGTGGTTAGAAAGACCTTCTATATTGCCCAACTGATCATGAAGGGATTCACATCCAGATCAAGTGAGGTCATTGTTCCCCTGTACTCTTCACTTATCAGACCAATGATCAAGTACAATGCCCCATTCAGGATGTATCTCACCCGACACCTGCAGCAATTGGAGAGACCCCAAAAGTTCCTCACCAAAAGGATAAAGGGACTCCAAAATCTGTCATATGCTGCCAGACTGAAGAAACTCCAGCTCTATTCAGTCGCATACCGCCTGCTCAGAGGTGACCTGTGCCTGACATACAAGGCCATGTCCAACCCGGAATTAATGGACATGCTCCACCTCAAAAATCCAAATCTACCAGATCCACTAGAGCAAGCGACTTAAACCTTAGCACGGATATAAATAGGACATGCTGGAGGGATAGATTTGTCACCCAGAGACTCCCTATGCTGTGGAATAAAATCCCGGTCCATGTGAGGCAGAGCACCTCGCTGGCTCTGTTCAAGAGAAATCTTGACCGGTGGATGGGAGTTCGTAGGTTTACCCCGGGAATCATCTCTGTGTCACTGCTGGACAGAGGCACAACAAACTAATGGGCACAGTATTTTTTAACATAAGGGATGGCGTAAGCCACAAAACTTTGGGCTAGGCTTATAAATGCCTTAGGGCAGATAGCCTAGTATAAACCTATGAACCTATGAACCTAAAAATTGGCTTTGCCACCCATTCCTGCTTCGCCATAGGATACACAATCCAGTAATGCAGATCACCCTTTTTATCACGGTTACTCTTGGGGCAATGCACTACTGCTTGCTGAAGAGTCACACTGGTATTGAGATCTAAAATGGCAAGTGCTGTTCATACTTTCATCCTGCTGTTTGAAAAGTGCTCAGATTTTGGGCAGTACTTGCACAGTAGAGCATGAAATATTTACAAGCAGTGTGTGTGCAAAACTGGGTAAAGAGTTTGAGATCATTCACCAATGCGGTGTTGGTCACAATCTCTACCAGTGTAGTTTGTGGAGCATTGCCAAATTACAACCACTGTTTGCTTTCTCTGTCTGGTATTGGAATGTCATGTTCACAGGCACAAACTTGCTCTCCCATTCTCAGCTGTGTGTGCCAGTAATGGAATGGGCAATGAACTTCCATTTTTCATATAGTAGCTGTGCATCTCTATTGCAGGTTTCAAAATACTAGCACAAGTGGTTTAAAATAATGTGGCATCATGGCATTAGCTGCTCCATGTCCATTTTTAGCAACAGAAAATCTTCTTGGTAATAGTTTTGGAAACATACTGCAGAACAAACTGATGGTCAATGTCAGGGAACTCTGTCCTCATAGCACTTCAGATCTCATGATGCCTATCTGTTGTTACAAAACTTACGTTGATGTTTCCCTAGGTTCTTCATACAGTTTAGGAATGCTTTCTTCTCCAAAGCTACTGAAAATTTTCATCACATATCAGTTCTACTGAGAAATCCAGGCGATATCCCAAGCCCATGCCCATAAAACTATAATAGCAGTACTTTGGTGAATATCCAGGTCTGTTACATCAACCAGCCCCTGATAATCTAACTGTTTTCCCTTGAAGCTCTTATAACAGAGCCTGAACAACTGGAAATCAGTACCCACACTGTATGTCATTAAATATAGTCTGGCCAACAAACTCCAGGCCTATGTATGCACAAAGCCTTGCTATATGTGCGCATGTTCTTCCAATAAATAGTACAGCTGCAGCATTTAGAAATTTTCCTACAGGCATTCGACCCAGAACTGGTTGGCTTTGCCAACTTACAATTTCATGCCCATTCAAATTACTTTTGTTGCAAACATCAATCCAACATAACTTTTCTCACAGTCATTGCATGCTGATGCTTTACAATGAGGACATATATTTTTTCTCAGTGGCTGATCCAGATAGACCTTGAACACTATAAATTTCCATTACAACACCAAATGCAGATCAATATTTTCAAACTCAAGACTGTCATCAAGGTCTGATAATGATAAAATGGTAGATCGCTCACACCAGTCATGGTAATCTTTGTGGCTGTCATTTATATTCTAGGACATTGTCTTATCACTTATCAGACTGCTGTCGCCTCCTTCTACATTAACCTTAACAGGAGTACTACAAGCCACCATAAATGAATTCATCTCTAGTTCCACAGTCTGAATTTATCAGGTCTAGCTCTGTATTTTGTATTTAACATGGCCACCTGTGTCATTTGCCAGTTTATTGTGATGGCAGTACTGCTTCCCGTCACAAGTTTCTGGGTCCCTTTTTCATACATGTGTGTGATCATTCAGAATGTGGACTGCTGAGAGCTAGATTTCAGGGAAATGTGTGGTAGCATCTTTCCATGTTGAGGCAATCGTTTCTGCATCATGTACAGAAGGTTGTGCACTGAATGTCTGTATAGTAGAACACTGGTCATATGATGTGATGGCCTTGTCTGGCTACCTAGACTCTTTGATTGCCTTAAGCGTCTCCTTTGGACATCCAGCATACATATCAAAAGTGGTTCTTCTGTGTATACTTCCAGGCCACTACTCATTCTCTGTGAACACATATTTTGTTGAACACTATCTCTTTCAACTTTGGTCTCTCCAAAATCCATGCTGGAGATCACTGTCTCGTCTGAAAAAAACAGCCATGTGAGCCTAGGAAAGAGGAAGAATAATGCAATTAACAGATAACTGAACAGCAAGTTGCACAATGAACAGTGAAACTTTACTATGGTGTAATGCATGTATCAAGTTTAATGTCTTACACTGCTGTCCACTATGATGTCTTCATCTCTACCACACTGTGGTCCTTGCAGCTCCACACTTTGTTGTATCTGCTTCTGTTGTAAAACATTATAAACAGCATCACTGATGTTAGTATTATGAATGCAAGCACAAAGCACAAAACAAATACTGTGCCACCTTTGCCTTGTGTGTGCTGCATGAGTAAATCCATTCATTTAATCTCTTATCTCTTTTTGGGGTGGGGGTGGGATGGGGATTTGAAACCATCCAAATAAAAGCTGTCATATTGCATCTGATTTAGCTCCACATTTGCATTCAGCATGTTCAACTCCAGGGATGCTTGGGCTTTGATTATTCAACCATTAGCATTTAACTGTTCATTCCTGTACTTGCAATACAACACTAACTGATTTTTTTTCTAGTTTTCTATTTAAAGCACAGAAAGTTGGTCACCCAAGTTTATAAACAATATATATAAAGTCCTAAGGCTGTATAGTCTTCCATACATTCCTTGTCATAGCGATTATGGCATATTATGCTACCACAAGTACATGTCAAAATGCTGTTGATACCAACACAGGCACATCATAATTTTATGCCACATATCTCCATTATCACACAAGGGCAATAATCTGATTATAAGGACAACTCATTATAAAATATGTAATGTTCTCCTTCACATTATCATCTTCTTTTGGCTGTTCCCATTAGGGGGTCGCCACAGCGGATCATCTGTTCCATTTCTTCCCATCCTCTGCATCTTGCTCTGTTACATCAACCACCTGCATGTCCTCTCACCACATCCATAAACCTTACCTTAGGCCTTCCTCTTTTCCTGTTACCTGGAAGCTTCATCCTTAGCATCTTTTTCCCCAATATACTCTGCATCCCTCCTCAGCACATGTCCAAACCAATGTAATCTTGCCTCTCTGGCTTTGTCTCCAAACCTTCCAACCTGGGCTGACCCTCTAATATACTTATTCCTAATCCTGTCCACCCTCATCACACCCAGTGCAAATCTTAACATCTTTAACTCTGCCACATCCAGCTCTAACTCCTGCCTTTTTGTCAATGCCACTGTCTCCAACCCATATAACATAGCTGGTCTCACTACCCTCTTGTAGATCTTTCCTTTCACTCTTACTGGTAGTCATCTGTCACAAATCACTCCTGACACTCTTCTCCACCACTCCATCCTGCCTGTACTCTCTTCTTCACCTCTCTTCCACACTCACCATTACTCTAAACTACTGATCCCAAGTATTTAAACTCATCCATCTTCACCAACTCTACTCCTTGCATCCTCACAATTCCTCTGTCCTCCCTCTCATTCACACACATATATTCTGTCTTAGTCCTACTAGCCTTCACTCTAGAGCATATCTCTATCTTTCCAGGGTCTCCTCCACCTGTTCCCTACTATCACTACAGATCACAATGTCATCTGCAAACATCATAGTCCATGGGGACTCCTGTCTGATCTCGTCTGTCAACCTGTCCATCACCATTGCAAATAAGAAAGGGCTCAGAGCTGATCCTTTATGTAATCCGACCTCCACCTTAAATGCATCCGTCACTCCCACCGCAGACCTCACCGCTGCAACACTACCCCCCGTACATATCCTGTACCACTGTTACATACTTCTCTGACACTCCAGACTTCCTCATACAATACCACAACTCCTCTCTAGGCACCCTGTCATATGCTTTCTCTAAGTCGACAAAAACACAATGCTCTGTACTTCTCCATCAACACTCTCAGAGCAAACATCACATCTGTAGTGCTCTTTCCCGGCATGAAGCCATACTGCTGATCACTAATCATCACGTCCCTTCTTAGCCTAGCTTCCACTACTCTTTCCCATAACTTCCTGCTGTGACTGATCAATTTAATCCCTCTGTAATTACTACAGCTCTGCACATCACCTTTATTCTTAAAAATCGGTACTAAAACACTTTTTCTCCATTCCTCAGGCATCCTCTCACTTTCCATGATTTCATTAAACAATCTGGTTAAAAACTCCACTACCATTTCACCTAAACACTTCCATGCTTCCACAAGTATGTCATCTGGACCAACAGCCTTTCCATTCGTCATCCTCTTCATAGCTATCCTTACTTCCTCCTTGCTAATCCACTGCACTTCACGATTCACTATCCCCACATCATCCAACCTTCTCTCCCTCTCATTCTCTTCATTCATCAACCCCTCAAAGTACTCTTTCCATCTGCTCAACACACTCTCCTCGCTTGTAAGTATGTTTTCCTCATTATCCTTTATCACCTTTACCCGCTGCACATCTTTCCTAGCTCAGTCCCTCTGTCTAGCCAATCAGTACAGGTCCTTTTCTCCCTCCTTAGTGTCCAACCTTTCATACAACTCTTCATATGCCTTATCCTTAGCCTTCGCCACCTCTCTCTTTGCCATACACCTCATCTCCTTATACTCCTGTCTACTTTCTTCATCTCTCTGACAATCCCACTTTTTCTTTGCCAACCTCTTTCTCTATATACTCTCCTATACTTCCTCACTCCACCACCATGTCTCCTTGTCATCCTTCCTCTGTCCAGATGTCATACCAAGCACCTTTCTAGCCGTCTCCTTTACTAGCTCTGCTGTAGTTACCCAGCTATTCGGTAACTCTTCACTGCCACCCAGTGCCTGTCTTAACGCTTCCCTGAACTCCACCTCACAATTACGCTTTTTCAATTTCCACCATTTGATCCTTGGTGCTGGCCTCACACTCCTCCTCCTCTTCTTGATCACCAACGTCATATTACAAACCACCATCCTATGCTGCCTAACTACACTTTCCCCGGTCACCACTTTACAGTCTCCAATCTCCTTCAAACTGACCCTCCTACATAAGATATAATCCGCCTGTGTGCATCTTCCTCCACTATTGTATGTCACACTATGCTCCTCCCTCTTGTTAAAATACTTTCACCACAGCCATGTCCATCCTTTTCACAAAATCCACTACCATCTGACCTTCTGCACTCCTTTGTTTAACACCATACCTACCCATCACTTCCTCATCCCCTCTGTTCCCTTCACCAACATGCCCATTAAAATCTGGTCCAATCACCACTCTCTCACCCTTGGGTACAGTCATCACCACTTCATCCAACTCACTCCAAAATTTTTCTTTCTCGTCCATCGCACACCCAACTTGTGAAGCATATGCACTAACAACATTCATCATTACACCATCAATTTCCAGCTTTATAAACATCACTCTATCCAACACTCTTTTCACCTCCAAAACACTCTTAGCATTTTCACCTCCAAAACACTCTTAGCATAGCCAATTCCCTTGTGAGACTCAAACCCTGCACCTTGTGTTTGTAAGGCAAACACTTTAACCATTAGGCCGCCCTCCCTGTGCATACTGTTCCTTCAGGATAACTCCTATGCCATTTCTCCTCCCATCCACACCATGATAAAACAATTTGAACCCACCTCCGATACACCCAGCCTTACTCCCCTTCCATCTGGTCTCTTGCACACACAATATACCAACTTTCCTTCTGTCCATCATATCGGCTAGCTCTCTCCCTATACCAGTCATACTGCCAACATTCAAAGTTCCGACCCTCACTACCACAGTCCTAGCCTTTCTCCTCTCTTCCTGCCTTCGGCCATGCCTTCCACCTCTTCTCCTCCTTCGGCCAACAGTAGCCCGATTTCCACCAGCACCCTGTTGGCTAACAGTACTGGTGGTGGTTGTTGTTAACCCGGGCCTCGACCGATCCGGTATGTAAATATTTACTGGTGTCCGCATGAATGATGTGGCCAAGTTTTATGCCGGATGCCCTTCCTGATGCAACTCTCTCCATTTATCCAGGCTTGGGACCGGCACAAAGAAATGCACTGGCTTGTGCATCCCCAGTGGCTGGGTTATATACATGTA
Source organism: Protopterus annectens (assembly GCF_019279795.1). Lineage (NCBI taxonomy): Eukaryota > Metazoa > Chordata > Ceratodontiformes > Protopteridae > Protopterus > Protopterus annectens. The sequence continues at coordinate 568,142,713 of NC_056744.1, read as the reverse complement.
CATGCACTGCAGGATAACCAGATAAAATGTTCTCCACCCCTATAAACATTTCCAACTGCACAACCTTCATCACTTTACTTACATCAAGGCCAGAGTGTTGAGCAGTAGTTATCTGGATTTGGTTAATGTCCAATTACATTATCTTGTCAGGTGCTGCCTGTGATGAACTCAGCAAATCATCCAGAAGCTGCTGAGAGAGGGGGAAAAATATTAGTACAGATACATACCAATTTCTTTTTCAGTATAGTGACTCATGCAACCACTGTTCTGAAGTTCATCAAAGCAATATGCCATTATCAGAATAAAAAAATAAGTATTACACCATGTCTTACAGAAATACATTCTCAAGTGTTTGACAAACATAGTATGGTCCCACATTTGGAAATCCAAATGTCACCCCTTAGCACTGTGCATAGCAAATATTATTATACAATATTGTTCTACTACTTCTATGGCAGATTCTACTATTTATACATGCATTCAAGTAGTCAGAACTTAGAATACAATCTGCAGCCCTTTTCTAATACGTCCTGATCAAAAGCCCTACAGCATGTCACACGTGCATACAGTTGTGAATTATAACAGCAGAAGTACCCGTATGCTGCCTGCCTTTTGTTATTCCTGCTGTTCCATTTGATGGCATGATGAAGATTGTTTTCATCTTCAAAAATTAAAAAAGTTGAGACGGCATTTTTCTTCAGGAGTCAAATAAATTTCCCTTTCCTCTTGTCACAGCTATTATCTCTTTCAGTCCCAGGTTCGTTGTCATAATGGGCCAAAATGACAACGAACGTGGGACTGAAAGAGATAATAGGTGACTATCCTAGCTTCATTTACAAGAAAAAAAGATGTTTAAAACAAATGTTATGTTACCCAAAAAAGCTTATTAGTGGCAGACCTCGATATAGTAATAAAATGACTGACACAGCTGTGAAAAGACCATGCCATTCTTGTAATTACTGCAATTTTTTAGACAGTTCAGGTGTGTTTTTTCACCCAGATCAGAAGAGAAAGTATATGTTCAATATTTCTGCTACTTGCAACACTGAACACACAGTGTATTTGGCTTGCTGCGTTGTATGTAGCAAATTTTATCTAGGTAAAACTGACAGGGTACTAAAAGTTAGTATAAGAGAGAATTTATATAACATTAAAAATGGCTCAGTGAATAATGCCCTATCTAAACATGTGAAGGAAACTTCTACAGCACATGGTTTTAAATTTCAGGTTATAGGTAAAGTTGAAGTGAATCAACAAAAATGTGAAAAAAGAAATCTAACCAAATGTTTCGAAAGTAAATGGATAGCTAGGTTAAGAGCTGATTATGTTTCAGGTTTAAATGAGAAAGTACCTATTAAACCTATGTTGAAGGCACATCCACTTTTTAGATAAAAGTTTTTTATGTATTGTAGGCTATTGCATTGTGAATTGCATTGTGTATACTGTTTGTTTTTATGTATTATGTTAAGTCGTCTTTAAGTGTTAATTGGTTTGTTAAACATGTGATTAGGTGTGTATATAAGCTGCTTTTGCAGCTTTAGTTCTTTTAAATATCTGATGAAGCAGCATCTATAGCTGTGAAAGCGCTCATTTTATTTTGGAATAAACTTTTATTATCTTATGAAAGCAGCCTGGTTTTGTCTCTACATAACTTTCTGCTATATATAAACAATAAGAACACACATGCGGGCACACATTATATGGTTTAATAAATTATGTGACACCTATATCTACAAAATGGTATACTCTCTACAGCGCTATAACCTCAGGTGAGGTAAGCTGTACTTACCCAAATTGATTATCCATCTTTTTTGAGATTTTACAAAAAAACATTTGCAGCTTCTGTACATTTTCATGAGTTGTACTTAAACTGGAAGCTTTGCTTAGCAAAGCAGTCATGGTGGGTTACTGTGTGTTATATATTTATTCTTTTGAGTTTTGAAGGAGCACCAGACATCCACTGGACTGACAATTTAGTCATCTGTCACTTTCTCACAGTAATTCTTTATCACACCACTATGCATATCATACTCCCCCGTTACTTGAGTAACAAGCCAACAGTTTGTGAAAGCACAGTGAAGAATTTAGAGTTGTTATGACAGAATGGAAACACACTATAGCATTCCTGCAGTTGTTTATAGGATTTTCTCCACCTACTCTGTCAATTTCCAAGCTCATTGTGTGACATGGTCGGTCATGTATTTTCAGTCTTTTTCATATCATGTTGAACTAATGCTTCTGCATTAAAAAAAAATCAAAGAGTGAGAGATTTTACATACTACAGCATTCTGTTCATAGGTTCGTATGTGTATACTAGGCTAAAGTCCACAATCTCTGACTCTGATAAGTGTAAGCAGGGGCTTGGGAGATTAACCATTTACAGACTGCCTGTGTCCATTAGAGACAGATGCCAAACCAGGGATGGATTTCCTGTTCCCCATACAATTACTCAAGTTACACTTGAATTTGGTTAGGGAGAAACTATGCTTCACGTTGATGGGGAACCTGTTCCAGAGAAGTGGCAGTCTCTGGTATACATACCTGTTTCTCCAGCACATCCTATTTACATCACAGGCAAGGTTTAAGTCTTTAGAATGGGTAGTTCTGGTGCTATTTGTATTGTGGCTATGCAGGATGTCCATCAGGGTGTGGCTCAGGGTTGCCAGACGTCCCTGTTTGAGTGAGACTGTCCCGAGATCAGCAGCCCAATCCCTAGTCCTGCACTGCCTGTTAAAATTCCGGTCAAACAGCCCCACTTTGGGATTTTGGCTCGTATACTGGCATACGGGACAATCATAAATTGCAAAGTGGAGCCACTTCTGTTCAATGCAGAACAGCGTGAAGGACATTTTTTTTTTTGGTCCCTTGGTGCCTACCCATCTCTTTAGAAATCTGGCAACCCTGGTATGGTCTGACAATGCCTTGTATGCCAAGCATAGATCTCCCCTCAACAGCCTGTAGGAGACAGAATACAGGGATATGGCTTTGAGGTAGCATGTATAGGACATGTTATTTATCCCCCATATTCTATTAGTGAGGAACCTCCATGGACATTCTAGCTGTTGGATGTGGATGGTTACAAAAATACCAAAGGGGGCACTGTACTCAATGATAGATCTGATGAATGATGAATACAGTGGAACAATGACCTCCTTGGAACTAGATGCTATACCTTTGTTTATAAGTTGCACAACATAAAATGATTTACTCACTATTGTAGACACATGTTGGTCAAAGTCTAGATTATTGCCTATATGTGTCCCCATGTCCCCGACTACTGGGTCGACTCTTAGGGATGTGCTGTGAATATAATGGTTACTAGTTGTGGATGACGTCCTGAAGGATACTATTATGCATTTCTTGGCATTTAGTTTTAGTCCATGGCTCTGACGCCACTTGTTTGTCTGTACCAGCCCTTCTTGGAGAACATTTGTGTCAGTGGGGGATTCAATAACAGCTCCTAATTTACAATCATCTGCAAATTAGGTCAACCAGAGGCCCTTGACATTGGCCTTGACTTCAGAGAAGTAAATACCAAAAAGGAGCAGTCCCAGGACCAATCCTTGAAGGACTCTGCTTGTGACTGACCTCTTTTTTAGAAGACGACTACCCATTTCTAACTTCCTGGGCCCAATCTGTGAGACAGCTGGCTATTCGGTGGGTGACATACGAGTTATACCTAACCTCTTCAGTTTGCCAACCATGGCAGAGTGGGGTATTATGTCAAATGTCTTGGCCAGGTCAAAGTAAGCATTGTAAATCGTTTTGCCCTCATCCATTGCTTTGGTGACCTTCTCAGGAAAAAGTCCACCAGAGTGAGTAGGCAAGACCTGTCCTTAACATAATCAAATTGGGCTGGGTCCATTGCCTTGCTGCATCCTATGTCATTACTGACTGCTTCCATGATAATTCTTTCCATGGCTTTGCATATGAAACTAGTGAGACTTGTGGGTCTGTATTTTCCAGGATCTGTAGATTGCCCACCTTTGTGAAGAGGGATGACTGTTGCTGTTCTCCATTCATTAGGCATGAAGCCTATTTGGAGGCTATGGTTAAATAGCAATTCCAGAAGGCTTCATAGGTCATGTTTCATACCATTTAGAAGGCATCCTGGGATATTGTCTGGGCCCATAGATGCACTGTTCTTGGCTTTACAGAGAGCACTGAGGACTTCTTCCCTAGTGATAGTAAGGGGAGTTATATTTGATGGTATTTCCTGAGGGGAAGGTGGATGGGAGAGAGGGGTAAAGAAAGACATGCATTTGTCTGCCAGTAGGTTTGCTGTATCTTCTGGCTCAGTGCAGCTGGCTCTGTAAACAATGAGCTCTGCACACAATTGTGTATTGCTTATAAGGTTGCAGACATAGCTAAAGAATGTCTTATGGTTAAGGACAACTCAAATTTAGCTTTGGCAGACTTTATTTTTCCTCTGAGTTGTTGGTTTAGTTTGATGAGAGTGCTTTTATGTTGTTGGGTGCTACACCCTCGAATTTTTGCCATGATTTTCTTACTCCTGTTATACAGCCTATTGATGGTGTGATTCCACCAGGGTGGGTTGTTTTGTGAGTTAGTTCTGTTTTTTTTTCCTGGTGGGTACAGCTGCCTCTATGCAGCTATTACCATGCTTGTGTAGGGTTTCTGTGAACAGTTCCGCATAGGCAGCAATGTTCTCATGATTTATTGGGCTTGAAATTTTCAGGTTATCATTTTCTGGATAGTCTAGAAAAAAGAAATGGATAGATGGCAACTCTATGTGGTGTACTGATAGACCTGAATACAAAGTATTAAAATAATAATAATAATTTATTTATTTATTTATTTATATTTGTTGACCGGGAGTGTCTGACTGGATGTAGGTCCATTTTCAGCGGAGGCCCGGGGAGAAAAGCTCCACAGTTAAAATAAACAGACAGTAGTTACATTGGATTACATAGCAATTAACAATTTACATAGCAATTACTTACAACATATTTATAGATGAAGAACATAGTACATCAGTAGACAACTAGAATCTTTATCTGTGAAGTACATAACAGACATTAACAAATGTTACAATAAGAAGTTCCTGCTGTATAATAAGTACTAGGCTTATGAGCATTTGAGCTTGTTATAATCAAGGTAGTTAGTGGAGTGGAAAGAAAGGTAGTGGTTGGGTGATATTAGAGTGGGAGTTGCAAGGGCATAGCCAGCATGTTTTTAGGTGCGCTTTTAGTAAAGTTTTGAAGTGGGTGCATGATGGTATGGAGATAATTGTGGGTGGCAGGAAGTTCCATAATTTGGTTATGGTGCAAGAGAATAGTGCTTCACCAGCAGAGTTATTGGCTTTAGTGATCTGCAAGTGATTTTTGTTGCTGGATCTTAGTGGTCTGGTGGTGCGATAGGGTTGGAGTAGATTCTGGAGGGATGGGACATTTAGTGGATGGTTTACTAGTTTGTGGGCGAGTGAGAGTTGATACCATTGAAGGAGGTGAGGGAGTTCAAGCCAGCCCAGTTCAGCAAGTGAGAGACAGTGGTGACTACGGTAGGATGCCCCTGTGGCGAATTTGGCAATTTTGTTGTAGCAGGTCTCTAGCTTGTTTAGATCACATTGCCTTAGGTTGGTATATATTGGGGAGGCATAAAGTAGGGTGGAGATAAGGTGGGAATTTGCTATTGAAATCTTTGCTGCTTTGGTGAGAAGTTGCTTATTTCTGTAGAACACTACTAGTTTTTTGTGGAATTTTTTTATGGTCATGGATATGTAAATGTCAAATTTTAGTTTATTGTCTATTTCCACTCCTAGTAATTTGGTGTGTTCAGTTGGGTATATAGTGGTGGTGTCTTTTGCTGTGATGTTAAAGTGAGAGTTGTTTTGAGTATGTTTGGTGGGTTGGAAGATGAGTAGTTTAGTTTTGTTTGGGTTGAGTATTAATTGGGCATCGGATAACCAAGTTTCAACAGAGGAAAAGGCTTCCTGTGTGACTTTTTGCAGTTTGGGTAGGGACTGGGCTGAGCAGATGATGGTTGAGTCATCTGCGTATTGTATGAGTGTGCCATGTTTGATATAAATGTTAATAAAAAATACAGTGACCCTTTCCCTGTGAATCAGCAAGCATTGGAAAGATATATCTCAGAAAGCTGATATACAGATCTGTGTCCTTGGGAAATATCTGTTTGCTAAATATGCAGATTGAACTATTTTAAGTATGCATATCTATATCTATCTCTCTATTTATCTATACACACACACACGCCTATCTCTCCTCACTCTCTCTCTCTCTCTCTATATATATATATATATATATACATACATGTACACACACACACGTATATATATATATCATCATCATCATCAACCCCTTTTTCCCTTTTCCTACATGAGGTCAGTGTGTCATGTTAACTGCAGCTCTCTCTCTCTCTCTCTCTTTATTCAGTGCCAGTCTCCTACCTTCTTCAGCACTCGTGCCTGCCTGTTGCATGTCTTCTCTCACAGTCCATCCACCTCTTTGATGGATGCACATGTTTCCTCTTGCTTTCTTCTTGTCTGTCCCAAATCTATTTCACTAGCTTGTCTTCTGGTTTTCTATACATGTGCCCGAACCACAGTAATTTGGTATCTTTGACCATCTCTGCAGCTGAAGCTACTTTGGCTTCTCTCTTATGTCCTCATTTCTTCATCTGTCCCAAGTGTGCATCCTACGTCCTGTCTCAGGAACTTTATCAATATCACCTCTAGCTTCCTCAACTGCTCTGCCTTTACTGCCCAGGTTTCTGTACCACACAGTAGTACTGGTCTCATCACTGTTTTGTACACCTTACTTTTCAGCTTCTTTGGCATTCTTCTGTCATACACTACTCCTGACACTCAGTGTCAGTTTGCTGCAGCCCCTCTGATTCTAGTTTTGACCTCCTCATTCAGACTTTCCTTCTCCCAGATACATGAAACTGTTAAACCTGTTCCACTGTTTTCCCTTCTATCTGAAATCTCAGCTTCTTCTGATTTCCCCATTTGCTGTCATTACAACTGTCTTATCTATCCTCCTTGAGCCCAAGCACCGGTGGACTGGTGAGCAAGTTGGCATCCCTTATGAATTTTCTTTATCTTTCTGTCTTTGCCTTGCCTTACTGCTTGCTTTTTTGCTAGCAGTAACAAATAAAACACCAAAATAAAAGATAAGCATTGAAAAAGCCCTTAAGGGTGAAACAACATTTCTGCAGACTCATTTATGTTTAATAAAAGTGAATGTTGGTGAGTTCTACAAACTGGTGCTGGCTGGACTTGCTTTTGTTTTATGTATTACTGCTTGCCTTGCACCCTTCTGAATGTGCAACAGCTTTTCTGATCTGGATACTGGTTGTATTGCTGATTCATTTAAGTGATGTGGTCTACAAAAACTTTTTCTCGTATTTTTTCACCATGCTTTACAATAACAGTTTTGTTAATTTTATGAATGGTTTACTTCATGGCAAGGACAATTCATCCTGGATTTCTAAGAGCAACTCTTATTTCGGCCATACAGTTCACTCATCTGAAATAAAATTGGCTACTAATGCTAAAAGGTGTATTGCAGTTCAATAGGCTTCCGCAGATCTGACAATTGTTACAAAAAAGTATGATCAAATATATAGCATCTTAAGACTTCAAAGGATTATTGAGCTAACTTAAAACTAGGGACTGCAGTTAATTCAAGCACCAAAAGGGAAACTGGCTAATCTTAAAATGCAAAATAAGAACCCAAAATAAGAATAGTTCCACAGCTCATGATAATCCACACCAGCAAAGTTCCAAATAATGTAGGATCCAAAAGGTTGTTGTTGTGTCTTTCGGCTTTTCCTGGTTAGGGGTCGCCACAGCGGTAGTCCAGACCGCTAATGACTGGCAGTAGATTTTTACGTGCCGAGTTGCCGGCCCTGACGCACAACCTTCAACGAATGTATGCCTATTCATGCATGTCTCCCCACAGAAGACGCTCTAGCTGAGAATCGAACAGGACAACGTCTTACTGTGTAGGATCCAAAAGGTAAAATACTTCATTTATTGTATAAAAAAAAAAAAAAAAACAGTAAAACCTGAGCGCTTTCATCCCAAAGTCAAAAGGGACTTTATCAGAGTAAAGAATGTAACAAACTTTCTGAATTTAAACAGAAAAGCTCAGGAAAAGGTAAGCAAAGGGCGTTTGAATTTAAAGGTACTGTAACATCAAACAAAACATCTCTTGGTAAACATTAAAATTCACATAAACTTGCAAACTTATCTAACATATTTATCAAAATTACATAAATAACATATTGAAAAAAAACATAGTAAGCACCCCAGCAGTTGTATTAAAGTGCATCTTCATAAACCTGTCACACAACAGGGAAACAGTACAGAAAACCAGGCAGCATAGCCTTGTCTCTTGTTGAACAAAAACACATTACATTCAGTTGTTGTTGTTTTCTTTCGGCTTTTCCTGGTTAGGGGCTGCCACAGCGGAACTCCGGTCCACTAATGATTGGCAGTCAATTTTTATGGTGCCGAGGTGCCAGACCGACGCCCAACCTTCAACGAAGGCACGCCCATTCATGCATGTCTTGCGAACGCCACTCGACCGTGGGGAGGATATGCAGACTCCACACAGAAGGCACTCCAGCTGAGAATCCATCGGAAGAACCTCTTGCAACACATTACATTCAGTACAGACTTAAAATTAAAAGAAAAAATCATGCACCTTTAGCTAAAAGCTTTACGTTTTAGGAAACAGGCAAGGGACATGCCCTCATTTTTACTGTGGGGTCCAGTGGCATTGGTTCTAATCTGCAACTCGGAGTCTGCATTCCAACTTAATTTTTCAAGGTCCACCCTGGGGTCTAATTCAAGGACGTCAGTTACAAAAACCTTAAAGACATGGTCATTGTACTTTTGGATGCGTTTAAAAAGGCTGTTTCTATTGTCTTGTTTTTTAATATCCTTTAGGTGTTTACAAATTCTATCTTTTAAAGTTCTTTCGGTTTTACTAATAATAGAAACAGGAACATTGGGAACACAGTGCAATAAAAGCTACCCTTTCTGTTTTGCAATTACATTTCTTAGAGCAGAAAATCGTTCCATAACCTACCACCTTTATCTTTTCTCCTTCCTTGATGTGAGAACAGTAGGAACAACAGCCACACTTTTGTTATTCTTACTAAATACAGTTTGCCTTTTTGGATGGTTCCTCAAGTTCTAATCCCTTTTGAAAGTAACTAGTGGTTTAGTTCCTAGCTTTTCTGTGTTTAAACCACCCATTGAAATAATTGTCCAGTAGCTCTTTAGTATCATTTGGACATCTCTAGCTTCATGATTGTATGTGAGAATGTACCCATGTTTAAATGTTGTGCCATTCGAAGGTTTGTTTTTCACTATAACATTACCATCACCTAATAAGGGAACATAAAATCCATCCATCCTTTTTCATTTCACCTCTTGGAATATCCTTTCTAAAAATTGGGCTGGGTAACCACAGTTTGTCAACATTTACATTAAAGGTTTCCCTCCTTTTATAAATGTGTCAATCTCAGAAACCATTCTAGCAAGGCAAACCAGCTAGCCCTTAACTAACTAATGCCTTTTTCTGATGTAAAGGGTGCCAGCTGTCAAAATGAAGAAGTGAGTTTGAGTAGGTGGGTTTTCTGGGTAAACCAAAGGTTGAAATGGTCATTTCTCAGTTCCATGTCTAAATAGTTTAAGATGTCAAAAGATTTAGTCATAGTGAAAGTGAAAAAGTGGGTGGTGGTGTTAATTAAGGTGAAAAATTCATTTAACTTATTCTCACTATCATTCCAAAAGATAACTAGGTTGTCAAGGTAGTGCCCATACAAATTCCAGCATTTACCAAATGGTGAGTTAAACAAATAATTATGTTTCCAGTATGCTAGGACAGCATTTGCAAAAACAGGAACGCATGCAGTCCCCATTGCTACATCATTTGTCTGCTGACAAACTGTCCCCTCAAACCATATGAAATAATTTTTAGGACAATTTCCATAAGAGAAAAAGTCACTGCCTGAACAACTCTGGGTTCCAAATCAGTATCCTGACAGAAATATTGGTGGTACCAATCAATACCTGTGTCGTGTGGTATAACCGAGAAGAGTTGTCTTTGATGTCTATAGTTATTTATACAAGAAACAACTTTATTAAATTATCATGTGTGATAGACAATCTTACATTTATATAAATGGAAATAAATCATAGAGGCACAATCTTAGTTGCAAACATTACACTTTACAAACCATGCCAACACAACTGTAGCTGCAAACATTATATATCACTTTTAATATATCCAGTCTTTGTTAGTCAGCCATTACATAGCTCATTCAGATACTGCCTTCCTTTAAACATTGCTCCTCCTCTGCATGTAGTGGTCCTTTTCTAAAGATGCCAGTTCCAGTTGTTTTATCTCTGTTACTATATTTGTTACTTCTAGTAAAGTTTGTTTAGACTTTAATTTCCATTTTCTAGTTATTACTTTTTTGGCTGCCATCATAATTAGACTCAGCAAGGCCTTACTATATCTAGGCAATTCCAACTCTTTATCATAGCTCAAAAAATCATTTCCCTAGTCACTCCAATTTGTTCACCCAGCATCTCCGACAGAGCAGTCTGCAGGGAATCTTTAAAGTCAGTCAACTCATTACACTCCCAGAAAATATGTTCCCAGTTACCTCTTTATTTCCATCACATTTATTTATTTATTTGACATTTGTTAACCAGGTTAGTCCGACTGGGCTGTAGAGCCTTTTTTCAGTGGAGACCCGAGGAGAAAAGCTCCACAGATAAACAAATACAAAACAAAATATCATGCAATATTAACATGGAAGTGTATATACAGCGGAGAAACAGAGTACAACTTATAAATGAACATGTTAGAATACAAGAGTAATACTGAGGGTTTAAATAGCATCTAACAATTACCATTAGAGAGAAATTCAAGTTTGGCAGAATATCATAAAGATCTTAAATGAGTAGATGTGGTAAAGTGTGAGAGATGAGAGGGGAAGAGTAAAGGGAGTAGTTTACGTGGAGTGGGACAAGGACATGTCCAGGAATTAGTAAATAAGTCCTTTAGAAGTTTTTTGAAGTTATCTCCAACATTTACTGTCTACCTGAGGAAAGATTCCTTGGCGCCTGCTTGAGGTATAAAAATATCTATGCAAACGTTTCCAGGCAAAGATCCTAAATCTTCTAGACTTTGTTGAGTATTTTGGAGACATACATATATCCCCCCATTGTTTCTTTGTGAATTGCTTATCCAGTCTCTCTTCCCAATTCTTCCTAATCTCTTCTGATTAATTCTTATTGTTATCATCCAATATTTTATATACTCTACTAATTATTACTTTCTTAATGGCAACTTCTGTTCAGATTCTCTACCAGTGCTGGTCTTTTGTTTAGGATTCTGCTATTTATTTCTCTTTGTCTGTACTCTGATATCAATCCTTGATATGGAAGGCAATCTTTAACTTGCAGTCCAAATAAGTGCTTGGCATCTTCCCATTCTATTACCTTTCCCTCTCCAGTTATTTACTCCCAATACCTTGGTTCCTTTGCCAGTTTTCTCCAATATACTACCACCCCCTCTTGCCTACTGTCTGCATCCCTAATTGCAGTCACCCCTATCGGCATAATCTCCTTTCTCCTTTCCTGCATTGGCTTAGTTCTTAGAATACCTTCTGCTACTTTATGAATATAATATTCTGTATGATTGTTGTTGTTCTCCTGAAAGGTTTGCATCCAAAATCCCAGTCTCTCCTTGTTACTTGAACTTCTCCCGTTTCTTCAACATCTCTTTCCATTTTGATTTATAGTGTTCTGCTTGTGCTATATATATAGGAGCCTTAACTGTATTGCTCTGAAATACCTCTTCAAATCAGGTAACCCCAATCTGCCCTGTTCTATTGGAAGAATAAGCTTACCCACTTGACTCTTACCATCTTCCCCTCCCAGATAAAATCCTTCAGCTCTTTATTAATTACTATCCACAACTTCTCCTCTGCTTGATAAAAATATGCCTGTCCTGTATACAAGACTAAAGGGACTAAAAACATTTCAACTGCTTGTATCTTACTATCAATAGCCATATAACAGAGCTTCAATTTTCTCATTTTTTGCATTATCTTTTGTTTGGTCTCTTCCCACATATCCTTAGCTGCCACATCAATATCATTTTTAATCCATACTCCTAAATACTTCATTTTCATGTCCCCATAAGTATGGATATTGCTGAACCGATTTGTATGTGGGTACATAATTTACCGCTATTCCCTTTATTTTGGCTTCATTAATTTTGTATCCTGAAAAGGTTAGAAACTGTCTCAATATGTTCCACAGCACTGTAATGTCCTTTTCTGGTTTTGTCAGGTATAAAATAATGTCATCTGCAAACAGAGACCGCTTCTGTTGACTACCATACCAATTATATCCTTAAATTTCCGAGTTTCTTATTTTCTTTGCCATTGATTCTAAATATAATGCAAACAACAAAGGGGAGAGAGGACACCCCCTGCCTAGTTCCTCTGCTCAAGCAGAGATTATCACAGAGGACCTCACCCACTATAATTTTCGCCTCCAATTCCTCATATATCCTCCTAATCAAAGTTATAATTTTACATGGAATGCAAATGCTTCCTCCTCATCCGCTCAAAGTCCCAGCTCACTCTGTCAAATGCTTTCTCTGCATCAAGATCTACCAACAACAGTGATATTTTCTTACTTTCTGCTTCCCTCTGGATCATCAATGTTCTGTATGTTGTCAAATGTTTGCCTTCCCTCCACAAAACGACATTGATCCATATCTATCAGTTTGCCATTCTTTTTGACATTATACACATAAACACTTTATAATCATGATTTTGTATTGAAATGTGTCTGTTTTAAGCTGGATATGATGGATCTTTACCCTCTTTAGGTAAAGAAGCTACTACTACCGCTTTCTTCCAGGATGTTGGTACTTCTCCTCTTAAAATATTGTTAAACAAAACCTTCCAGATCTTTATCAGTTTTTTCCCTCCTAGCTTCCAAACTTCCACAGGAATACCATCTATTCCTGGGGACTTTCCTGTAGATTGATTATACATCATTTTTATCTCATCCCCTACTATCCTAATGTTAGTAATTGAGCCTCCTCTACCTCTAGCCTGGGCATATTTAATTCTTCCATAAACATTTCCATTTATACCTTTTCTTGATTTCCATATTTCACTGATTTACATAGACTTTCATAGAATTTTCAAAGTATTTCCAATACTTCTACAGGATCCCTTGTTATCTTCCTTGTTATATGCTCCCTAAGCGTGGTGACAGCCCTTTCTATTTTCTGTTGCCTGAGTTGTTGTGCTTAAAGTCTTTGTGCTCTAGGGTTATTTAACAGCAATCTTTTTAAACTCATGCATATTATCGAAGTAATCCCTTATTTTCTGTTTAACATTCTCCAATTGCTCCTCTTCTTGTTCTGTGAAATTCCCCCTATTCTGCAGTACCTGTAACTCTAGTCAGCCTCTCTAAGTAATTCTTGTTACTTCTTAACCATATCTCCCTTTACTTCCACCCTAATTTTAAATTCAACTTTAATTTTACCCCATTCCCTAGCTATATTTTCAGAAGACATTTCTTTATCTAATAGCTCCTGAATAATTTCCACTAACCATTCCTTAGATTCCCCACTTTTCATTAGATAGGTGGGAAAGTGCCAGTGTCTCATTTTTATTTCATTACCCTGTGTTTTTATTTTAGTTATTAATGGTGCATGATCTGAAATAGTTACTGGGTGCATATCAAAACCTTCAATTAAATGCACATGTTCCTGTGAAATGTACATTCTGTCTATTCTAGCCCAGTTTTTTTATTTGGAGAATAATATGTAGATTCACTCAGAATACCTAGTACTGAATTAACATCTTACATGCCAAATGTTTTCATAAATTTGTTTAAAAAACTACCATCCTTTGTTATATTTTCCCTTCTGGGACCCCAGACACATCTTCACTGTTGCAAATCAAATTCTAGTCCCCACCTATCTTTGATGTCTATAGTGATCAAAATTAATCTCTCAACATAGGTGTCTCTGTGGATCTTACTCAAAAAATCTCACGAATCTTTGTAAATGTGGGGTTCCTTGGTTAAAAGACCTTTCAGTTCTGTCTCAATAAACCTGGCTATTAAATGGGATTTTGGCCCTTTTACATTAGGGTCTTAGGGTGGTTCTGCCAAATAGGGATCCCAAATATTGTTCAGATCCGTGGAAAATTATTTTTCATATAGCTAAACTCATCAATGGTAATCAACTCTTCTAATAGTAAATTATGCAACGCTAGATAAAATTTCCTATATGAAACATTCAGCTTGTTTCTACAGCTCTCTTCATATTGGTCAAAAACCAGCATGGTTTCTGTGATGTCCCCACACTCGGCCAGTAATCAAGGAGCCTGAATCCTCACCACTGACACTGGAGAGGGAAGTTCACTTGGAATACAAATGGATACACTCAGTATTTCCAGATGCAGACCTCTCTGTATCAAGCACAATTTCCCTTAAGAGCACCTAGGGAATACACTCAGTCCGGAGGCTGGTTTCTCTCTATATTTGTCTAGACCCCCAATAAGACTCCCCACTGGCACAGCTTAGAGTTGAGTCCTTAGCTTGGGGACCAAGCTAAGTCCTCCCACATCCTCTCTGTGAAACCAGTGCTTTGTGTCCCTCCTCCAAGCAGCTGACAGACACACACGCACACACTGAGGTTTGATACACACACATACACCTAGGAAAGGCTGGCACAGATCCACCTGCTGTGCCCCCTTCTGCCCAGACTATAAGGTAGCTATCATTGCCACCAGAACACCTGCCAGCTACTTTAAGACTCTTACAGGGGTACACAATTATATTGAGTGAAATTAATATTAATATAAATGGTAATGTTGACCAAACAGCAAGGCTTTCAGAAGTGGCCACAGTTGTCACCAAATATTTATGTGCAAATACTTGTGAAAGCTTAAATATTTTCTAAAAAGGACCAGCCACAATGAAAAGTTCAAATATATGTGATAATAAATAATAAAAGAACAAGAAAATACTAAATATCTATTTACAGTAAACAACAGAGTTTCAATCACAGGAGATATTGAAAATAACACAGCTGAATAGTTTCACACAGCTACAGAAAAACAGTACTACTAATCTCACTATATTTTCTGACTAATCTAAATGAATTACTGTTCCCTAGTTAAGTTACTACTACCACAAGGCAAGATGGTTGACTTTGTCAGATTCAAGACAGAATACAGAATACTGAGAGCAATTCCCTACTAATATTTAAATATTATTTCAGAATTGATTACACAATGACATTACATCTGGTCATTTGAGTCTGTTTCTCACACTATCCCCCATCACTAAAATGTGACAGAATTTTAGCACCTATGTGTTACCATACACACAGACAGAGCTTTGTTCAGATGTGGTGCAGCTTCTGGAAGTTATAAAACCATAAAACTATTCAAATTTTCCTACAGGAGCTACAACCTATTCTTTAGAACAGACGTTGCATTTCTGGCTCACTTCAAAACTTTGGGATAACATCTTTATGGCTTAACCCAGAAAGTAATTTAATTTCAAGAATATTTTTCAAAGTCAGGTGGATTGACCTCTTCCCTTCCGGTATGTGCTGTTACAATGTACACATTTAATTCAGTTACAATAATACAAGTACATTTCTTTTCCTTCCAGCAGGGCACATGGTTGATACATTTTAACAAAACTTCACAAATACATTTTCAGCTCAAGCATCTGTACAAATGTTTGATATACAAATGACATATCATTTACAAAAGTCCAGCTAGCTGTGCTGGCACATGTCACATGTCCACTGCCCTACTTCTCCTGGCATGGCTGGCAGTACCTCCTATCATCTCAGTCTCCATCATTTTTGTGTATTCAGTTTGGTCCATTACCACCATCCCACTGCCTTTATCAAGCTTCATGCATCTCATAGCGAAATTAGTACAAACCAAACTAAATAACATCTGTTCCTTTCATCCAGGTTATTGTAAATCAACTCCCTATTATTTCTGAACATTTTTCTCATCTCATTTTCACAATTCTTTTCAAAAAGTGAACAAGTGGGATGTAAGGGGGGTTACAAACACTAGGTTTTTTACTAACTTCAGAATTCAAGTTAACATTATAAAAAACACAGTCAGATTTATCTTTCTAGTGAAGATTTTCAAATCAACAATAGTTTTAACCACATTGCCTTTTTTAGTGGAACAAATGCAATACCTTTCACAAAAAGAGAAGCATGAGCTCTGGAAAGATCCAAGGAACTATAATTATACACTTCCATTTTTCCAGTTTATATTAAGCATGGGTCCTTTGGTCACAGTTAATTCCTTGCACAACCCCTCCCTCTCAGGGTTCTCAGAGAATTCCTGAATGTGGTTTATGAGAGGTGTTGCCCCTGCCACAACCCTTGTCGTGCTCTCCTCTAGTTCATTATTCTCTCTGATCTTCTTGGGGTGGGGAACTCAGGGGGTTCGGAAGTACTCCAAAGCGGATTGATGAAGTTTGTTGTTGTATGCTGCACCAGCCTCACTAGAATTACAAGACACTGCACTGAATGATGGTACTATTTCACAGCAGTCAAAAATCTTTGAGAACAAGCTGGTTAAGTACAGTAAGTTATAGGCAGAAAACAGTTACTTTTGTGAGTGTACTAAACAGGGTATTGTACCCAAAGGTTTAAGATCCTGGAAATATCCTTCAGGGCTTGTGGAGGGTTCAGCACTACATCAAGAATTCATTGCATTATTTGATAAACAAGGTGTTGAACTCATGGAAGGACTGATGTGACACAACCAGAGGACAATGGAACTACTGCAGGTTGAAATCAATCAATTGAACACCAGCATTTCCAATAAATTGTCTTTTAACTCTGTGAGAGGATAATACAATATGCTGTTCAGCAGGGTAGATCAAACCCTGCAAGAGGTTAAAAACAGGAAACAGAAGAAGTTGGTCTGGAATTTGGGAGGGTGGCCTAATGGTTAAGGTGTTTGCCTTACAAACACAAGGTGCAGGGTTTGAATCTCACAAGGGATAATTGGCTAGGCTTAAAATGGCTCGCAAGGGCAGTTAGCCTAGTACTAACCTATGGATAGGACTGACTATAACAAAAAGGCATATCCCTTCCCCCTGTGAAGATTAACAGCATTGTTTACAACAATGATTTCTCCAATGAGGATGGTGCAGCATACAACAACAAACATCATTCAGCACCTCTGGACTATTCCTCAGCCTCCCTTAGCTCCCCACCCCTACAGAGATCAGACAGAATAAGGAACCAGAAGAGAGCATAACAAGGGCGGTGGCAGGGGCAACACCTCTTGGAAACCACAGTCAGGAATTTGCCTAGAACCCAGAGAGGGAGGGGTTGTGCGAGGAGTTAACTGTGACCAAAGGACCCATGATTATTACAAACTGGAAAAATGACTAAAGTTTATAATTATAACTTCTAGGATCTTTCAAGAGCTCATTCTTTTCTTTTTGAGAAAAGTCTTAAATTTGTTTCACTTAAAAAAGGTAATCTGGTTAAAACTAGGCTACCACCTCACATTTGCAACATCACTAGTTCCAGCTGCTTTAAAACTGAAGTCAAGCACTACTTTCGTAACTCAAAAGCCTGTCCTTGCCTAAATTCTCTATAATCTGCATTTTCCTTTCTTTATCTTTTCACTACATGTCTACATCTAATAATTCAATGACTAATCTGCTCACTAGACAATACTACATTATGCTACTTGGGAAGGATACATCATTATTGTAAATACTTAAGTGTACTAGTTGTATTTACTTTATTTTGCTTTATTTTTATTACAGTTATTCATTTCACCTGATTACTGCATATGTAATTTTTACTTATGTTGTATTGCTGCACTGTTTTTCTTGGGTTTTGTATATCGCTTATGTTATCTTTGTTATGTTTGTATTGCTGGAGCTTTTCTCCTCAGGTTTCCACTGAAAACGGGCCACCCGGCTAGCAAATGTCAAATAAATAAAATAAACTATTGTTGATTTGAAAAAAATCTGGCTGTGTTTTTTGATAATGTGAACTTGAATTCTGAAGGGAACTGATGTTACTTAGGGAAATTAGTACAAATCAAACTATCAGATGCATGAAGCCTGATAAAGGCAGTGGGAAGGTGGTAATGGACCAAATCGAATACCCCCAAGAATGGAGAACATGCTGGTACCTGCAGCAAAATCAAATGAGCACCACTGAAGAATGCTCCAAAACCACAGAATAAGAGTCAGAAAAAAGGGAGTGCTACACCATAGACGTAAAAACAACTAAGAACTTTAATAACAAAATAAAACAAAAACAGGATAAGCGCTTTCGGCATGTGCCTTCTTCAGATCTTGCTGGCAAATGCTAAAATCAACCTATTTAAAAGCATCCTAGCAAACCAATTAAGCAATAATTAGAACAATTAAGCAAGCAATTCAGTCACAACCATCACATGCTGGCAAATGCTAAAATCAACCTATTCAAAAGCATCCTAGCAAACCAATTAAGCAATAATTAGAACAATTAAACAAGCAATTCAGTCACAACCATCACGTGGCCCCTTTAGATAACATAGACTTAAACAAAAAAAAACATTTCCAGCCAAGACAAAAAGATATAAAATAAAATAAAAAATATATAATATAAAAACTGCTTACATTTAAAAAGAACTTGCAACTCAAAATAAAAATCTCGGTAAAAACAAAATGAATAACACATTCAATACTCGAAAATAACCCGTGTTATAAAAAACTACTCTGAAATCAGTCTCACTAGCATTAACATACTAAACCCAGGAGCCACCAATTGATGATGTAAATCTCACTGAAGCTTCAATCTTAAAGAGACGAAGCACTCTAATAGCATAACTTACTAACAGAGCACCAGAAATGTTAATTCTGGTGCTCTGTTAGTAAGTTATGCTATTAGAGTGCTTTGTCTCATTAAAGGAGAACAACGGGATATTTAATCGTAGTGCACAGCCTGCCGTCTCTTTTCATTCCTGTTACTTCATCCTGTGCAATAAAATCTGTCCTGCATGTATTTAAAAATTATTATCTCTACTGTTTTCCTCCTAGCCATCCTCCGTTTCCGTACTGTTTTAGCTTCCGTTTTAAAAGCAAATTGTCCCGCCTTTGAAAACCGACTAACTGTCTCTTAAATCCTGACGTCAGGACTACTACACTTTTGTAGTAGTTACGGGGAGTTTCCGCCCATAAACTGACGTCACCACTCCCATATTAGCATGGTCTTTAGAAGTAGGCTTTGAACCGCCCAGAAGGTGATGTCAGAACTTTCTTGTCCAGCCCACTCCATTATCCTAATAAATCCCTGTATTCTCTGTGTGGAACTCCTTTACTTTCCATGTGTATCCTGCCGAGTTCATTCTACTGAGGGACCGAAGCATTGCCTGCAAATTCTACTCTATTACTTGTTGCTAAGGTGAGTTTTTTTTATTTTTAGTTCAGGCTAATTTTAAATTAATTAATAATCCTCCTTTTTTTCATTAATTTAAGTGCATATAGAAAGTAGTAATGTTTTATGTTTTGTGTTCTCGCCACGTGCTTCATTCGGGTAACGCTGCTTCAGGTTAACTTTAAGTTCGGAGTATGAGCGTGTTTGTGAATGCTAAATGTGCATGTGTGAGTGTTTTTTTAGTTGTAAATTTCAGAGTGTGAGTGTTTGTGAATGCTAAATGTGCCATGCGTGAGTGTTTTTTTAGTTGTAAACACAGACTGCTGAAATCGGATTGTGTGTGTGAATGTATGGAATGAGTGTGTATGACTGGTGCCATTTCTAGTGGAGTCTCCATGCCGAATGACTGATTGTGTATAACTGTTAGCATTTTTGGGTATCGGTAAGTATATTTTTAGTTAATATAGTATATTTATAGTATATTCATAGTTACGGTGTGAGCACGCATATTGTGTGTGTGTGTGTGTGTGTGTGTGTGTGTGTGAGAGAGAGAGAGAGACAGGCAAGAAAAAGAGCGCTTTTTTTGTTCTGCTTCTTAGTTTGCTCTACATTTGTGTTGCTTCGGTGAGAAATCTGTCGATGTAGTCATTAGCGTTATGGCATCCCAGCACGTGGTTCTCTCGTTCGATTCTGCCTGGGGTTGTTTTCTGTGTGGGTATGCATGTATGGGGTGAGGGTATTGTGGAATAGAGAGATTATATATTGTTGAGTAGAGATACGTATGGAAGAAAGTACGAGAGACTTGGAAAAATTGTGATTAAGGTGCAGAGGCAGGGAAGAGGTAGGTGACAGAGAGGAATGACCTGGGAGGTAGAGTGATGTGTTCAATTGTATGCTGCAAATAGCAATTTAATGGGCAACAATGCCTATTTGCTATGAGAGGGTATTTGGGATAAAAGTTAAATGGTATGCAAATATATATAAAGGAAGATCAGTTGAGAAGAAGTTGCCAGAGATTTTACTGAAGCAGAAGACAAATGATGTGCCATGAAAAATTATAAAAAGAATAAAAATAAGGTGGGGCTAATCAGAATATGATAAAGGAAAGCTGCATCCAGCTTTCACCCCAGGATGTTTGAGCTGGACAATGAATGAATGAGAGGTACTCTTTACTGATAAGTTCTCTATCAATAAAAATTGACTGCCCTAGACAACACAGCTACGCTAATAAATGGTTAAAGTAGCAGCACTTTAGTATCTAGAAGAGTGCTGTTATATAGCTACACTTTAAAATTTAAGATGTTTGCATGAGAGGATTCAAATGTTAAACTGTATGCTTTTTTTTTAAATATGTTTTGTTTATATAACACAAACAACAGAGTTTAAAAAATGCACGTGGCTACGTGGAAGCCCACCTTTGAAGCTTTATGTGTGTGTGGGATGCAAGGAGTGTGTGTGTGTGTGTGTGTGTGTGTGTGTGTGTGTGTGTGTGTGTGTGTGTGTGTGTGTGTGTGTGTGTGTGTGTGTGTGTGTGTGTGTGTGTGTGGATGCAAGGAGTGTGTGTGTGTGTGTGTGTGTGTGTGTGGGATGCAAGGAGTGTGTGTGTGTGTGTGTGTGTGTGTGTGTGTGTGTGTGTGTGTGTGTGTGTGTGTGTGTGTGTGTGTGTGTGTGTGTGTGTGTGTGTGTGTGTGTGTGTGATGCAAGGAGTGTGTGTGTGGGATGCAAGGAGTGTGTGTGTGTGTGTGTGTGTGTGTGTGTGTGTGTGTGTGTGTGTGTGTGTGGGATGCAAGGTGTGTGTGTGTGTGTGGGGATGCAAGGAGTGTGTGTGTGTGTGTGTGTGTGTGTGTGTGTGTGTGTGTGTGTGTGTGTGATGCAAGGTGTGTGTGTGTGTGTGTGTGTGTGTGTGTGTGTGTGTGTGTGTGTGTGTGTGTGTGTGTGATGCAAAGTGTGTGTGTGTGTGTGTGTGTGTGTGTGTGTGTGTGTGTGTGTGTGTGTGTGTGTGTGTGTGTGATGCAAAGTGTGTGTGTGTGTGTGTGATGCAAGGAGTGTGTGTGTGTGTGTGTGTGTGTGTGTGTGATGCAACGAGTGTGTGTGTGTGTGTGTGTGTGTGTGTGTGTGTGTGTGTGTGTGTGTGTGTGTGTGTGATGCAAGGAATGTGTGTGTGATGCAAGGAGTGTGTGTGTGTGTGTGTGTGTGATGCAAAGTGTGTGTTGAAAATTTCATTTTTGTGCTTGTGCCCACGAGGCCAAAGATAACAATGCCTCCTTGACTGAAATGTTTCATTGTGATCTAATTTTGTGCTTACCATGCAAGCAAACAGACGACTGAAGATGTTGTGGGAAATAGGGCAAACCAGACCTGAAGGGGGTAATTGGCTAAAAACTGTTCTTTTCTTAGTTCTGTTTACTTGGGTAGTGGAATTTAGGTGTTTGGGGAAAATGTTTCCTTTTTGTGCTTGTGCATACATGCAGAAAGTTTACAATTGATCTCTGTGGGAAATGATTCACTTTGATATCATTTATTGCTTACTATGTGAATAACTGCTGACTAAGTCATTGCGTAACATGGTTTAATTATCATTGTGCATACATTGAAAACTGGAGCCTTGTGGAAAAATATTCACTCTCGTGTGTGTGTGTGTGTGTGGATGCAAGCAAGGAGTGTGTGTATGTGGATGCAAGCAAGGAGTGTGTGTGTGTGTGTGTGTGTGTGTGTGTGTGTGTGTGTGTGTGTGTGTGTGTGTGTGTATGCAAGCAAGGAGTGTGTGTGTGTGTGTGGATGCAAGCAAGGAGTGTGTGTGTGTGTGGATGCAAGCAAGGAGTGTGTGTGTGTGTGTGTGTGTGTGTGTGTGTGTGTGTGTGTGTGTGTGTGTGTGTGTGTGTGTGTGTGTGTGTGTGTATGCAAGGAGTGTGTGTGTGTGTGTGTGTGTGTGTATGCAAGCAAGGAGTGTGTGTGTGTGTGTGTGTGTGTGTGTGTGTGTGTGTGTGTGTGTGTGTGTGTGTGGATGCAAGCAAGGAGTGTGTGTGTGTGTGTGTGTGTGTGTGTGTGTGTGTGTGTGTGTGGATGCAAGCAAGGAGTGTGTGTGTGGATGCAAGCAAGGAGTGTGTGTGTGTGTGTGTGTGTGTGTGTGTGTGTGTGTGTGTGTGTGTGTGTGTGGATGCAAGCAAGGAGTGTGTGTGTGTGTGTGTGTGTGTGTGTGTGTGTGTGTGTGTGTGATGCAAGCAAGGAGTGTGTGTGTGTGTGTGTGTGTGGATGCAAGCAAGGAGTGTGTGTGTGTGTGTGTGTGTGTGTGTGTGTGTGTGTGTGTGGATGCAAGCAAGGAGTGTGTGTGTGTGTGTGTGTGTGTGTGTGTGTGGATGCAAGCAAGGAGTGTGTGTGTGTGTGTGTGTGTGTGGATGCAAGCAAGGAGTGTGTGTGTGTGTGTGTGTGTGTGTGTGTGTGTGTGTGTGTGTGTGTGTGTGTGTGTGTGTGTATGCAAGCAAGGTGTGTGTGTGTGTGTGCGTGGTTGCAAGCATGTAGTGTGTGGGGGAATGATTCATTTTGAGGTTTGCTGTAGCTTGTGCATAAATAGACAAACCAGAATGAACAGGTCATTCAGAAATAAGAATCATCTGCAAACATGGACGTAGTAAGAAACATTTTTACTTTTTTGTAATTGTGCATACCTGTGTGTAGGCGAGAGCGCTGTCTGAGTGCGTGGGTGAGAGCGCTGTCTGAGTGTGTGGGTGAGAGCACTGTCTGTGTGTGTGGGTGAGAGCGCTTTCTGTGTGTGTGGGCGAGAGCGCTGTCTGTGTGTGAGTGTGTGTGTGTGTAGGCGAGAGAGCTGTGTGCGTCTGTCTTTGTCTCTGCCTGCGTGTGTCTACTAGACCAATGTTCAACCTTGGTGCTTGTCCATACATCTAAACTCTGGACTGTAGCTCCTGGCAGAAAATGTTCCATTATGTATATTCTGCATGCACAGTGATGAAGGGATCATTGTGATAAGAGTAATGTTTGTGCTCATGCAGACATGGCCAAAGTACGTGTGAAAATGTTTTACTTTTTGTGCTTGTGAAAACGCTAGGCATTCTTGGTGAAAATGAGTCATGTAGAGGATTAGTTTCTGCTTACTATGCATTGACTGAAGTACTGAAGCGTTGTCCTATTTTTGTGATTGTGCATACATGGACCTAGTTAACTATGTGATCCTTGCAGAAATTCATTTTGATGTCATTTGGGAGTGCTTGTGCATTCAGACTGACTGAGGTTTGTTATAAAAATGTTCATTTGTGGTGCTTGTGTATACATGGAGAAAACAGACAGAAGGAGGTCTTTGCAGAAAAGATATCCTTTTTGATTCCGCTTCCACAAAGTAAAAAAGGGGTCATTGGTAGAAATGTATACTTGTGGTTATGCATACCTGGCCAAAGCACAGAATGGAACGATGGGGAAAATCATTTATTTAAATGTAATTTTGTGCTTACTGTGTATTGACAGAGTACTGGAGATGGTGTCTTTAATATTTGTGCATACATGGAGAATTAGGTCACCCTTGGGCAAAATCTATAGATCACATTCGTTAGTGCTTGTGCATACTTGGGCAGACTACTCAAGGTTGTTTGTGGAGATGTAGCATTTTATATGCTTGTGCATACCCTGCAAAACCAGATTCAAGGGCTCATTGGTGAAAACGTTTGTTTTTATTGGTGGTAATGCAAGCAAGGGTGTGTCGGTGTGTCTTGATGACGGTGTGTCTTGATGACAGGCCATTGTTTAATGTTAACTTTCAGGATGGCCTTTACATGAACCATTAGTGCTGCTGTAGTGTAATCGCAGAATGCCGCATTCCGCTAGACAACCCTCACCTATTTTTTTGGCATGTACCGGGTCTGTGCATTGAGTCATTCTGCTAGTATTAAGAGAAACCTAATATGAGATGTAAGAAAGCCTTTTACAGTACAGCATGAAAAGTAAGGGTGGGACCTTCTGTGGATGGAGGCTCTTCATAACTCTCTTTGGATGTTAATTCTCTCTCAGAATCTACCAACTGGCTGTCGTGGCATCAGAAGGACAAAAGAGGTCAAGACAAGAATATCAATTCGAGCCAACTTATCGTCCTGGAGAGCAAAGGAGGAAACGCCGTTGTGTGGGTTTGGAGAGGAGCGTGGAACAGCAAGCGACTGAGGTAGACGAAAGCAATCTGTCTGATATGCATTGGTGCGTATGCGGCCATTGCAGTATGATGATGAGTGAACGTGAATGCCTCTGCTGTGTGTCATCACCACGTGCTACTGACAAGTGGAGAGAACTAAACTTGCCACTGTCTAATCAGTGCATCACAACACATCCAGAATTCTCATCGACTTGCCTATTAAGGCACATCCTACAATTGCTGTTTAGAAAACAGACAGTTCATAGAGGATTCCAAGACACAGAGTGGACAAACAGGTACACAACAACCTAGGTGATTGACATCACTGCTAATGTAAGGGCTAGGTTGACCGGGTAGACATGCTTGCTAATAATGTGAAGGTAGAAGGAATTAGCTAGCTAGTTGACAGCCATGTCTTTATAAGTTAGTGGCCTTTGATGTTGGCAAACTTACTGTGGATGATGAGTAAATAGCTGATGTGTACTGGCTGGCCAATCTGGTTTTCCTCATATTTCTGGCATGTAGGGTTGCTCAAGACTGCTGGTATCAAAACGTGAATTCCGCATCTGTAAACCAGCCTTAATTGTAATAATTTTTTTCTGTTTCAGGCGATACCGTCTGCTGGTCTATAGAGCATATGTAAAGTGGGTCTGTAACAATCGGCGACTCGGTTTTGGCAATCGCATGGTCATACCAGCTTGCGTTGTTGTTCGTATTTGTGCGGCTTTTCCCACCGAAGACACAGAGGATGAATATGTTGGTTTTCAGCCATTTGAGGGACTCTGGGTGTTTGCAGAGTAATGATGTCCTTTGACATTCTGTTTTGCAAACATGCTCTCTTTGAAATGTCTACCGATTTATAACAAAGTCGATCCATTTATAACAATGTATTCAGTTTGTCCTATGATGTTGTACTCCCCATGTTTGAATTTGATAATGAGAAATAAAGAAATCGTTTACTCGCTATGCAATGTTTCTGGTCCTGTGGAATAGCTGACCATTCACTTTTGTAATACTAGACGTAACGTAGTGTAATGTTAGATATGAAAGTTGCACGTTAAAAAGGGGGAACACAGTCGCAATGGAAAATCTATTTGTACTCAAAGTCTGACATTTTAATGGCCTTGACTGATTCATCAAATTGTGCCGAGGGAAGTCTTGTCTCCCACTACGGTCATTGATTTTTAATTTTCATGATAGAGGCTACTTCGCTGATCAACAATTCCAAAAGTACAGTTGTGTACACTTACCATAACTTATATATTAGAGTGTATTGACTCATGCAGTCTTTACATTTAGGTTATCTGCTTGCCGGTTGCCCTCCGTTGGCCTGATTAAAAAAAATCGTGGGTCCTGCAACCATTGCTGTCCTTTCTTCCATGCGTTTTTCTGGAATCCTGGTAGTCTGATGGCTAATGGACATTTCTTGGATAATTAAACAGAGTAAATATTTAGAGGCAAAAATATACAGACAATGGATAGTGCGCTGATTAAGTAAAGCACAAAACCGACAGCAAGGTACGTCATGGTGAGGGCTTAGACAAGGAATAGAGTAAGAATGAAAATCCTGTTGCAAACCCTGAAACCACTGCTCACAGGCCCAAGGGCATTAAGACTTCTAGTTTTAGAAATCCTACCCCTTCAGATAGAGACTCCAGGGCGCTGGATAGACAGGGTTAAAAGGTTCATACTTCTGCACCCTTGGCAATCAGGCATTTAAACCGTTAATTCCATGTGCAAATATATCAACAGCATATCATGGGACTGCTTAAACAGAAAATGATGATTCTGACTGTGGAAAACAAAAATTTACAGGATTTACTGCATACAGCTGTACAAGTTGGAAAACTACTGTGCAATGTGGTTTTGATTCTTTAGAGTCCTCTTGCAGGGCTGCTGTTAATGGGTCTTTGCTTAGAAGGCATGCTTGGCTTAAGGAGCAATCTCTGCCTGATCATGTTAAAGCCAAACTGTTGGATGGTCCTTAGCAGCAGGACCACCTATTTGGCAATAAGGCTGAGGAAGTTTTCAAAAAAAGATGGAAGCTAAACCTACATCAATGCAGACTAAAAGATTTCCTTCAAGTGCAACCGCCTACATTTAGTAGGCACTGGCCTACTAAGAACTGGTCCTTTCCAGCTCCTTCCAGAGCGTCTCAAGCCAAACACAGACATTCGAAAAGCACCAGGTTTTAGTCACAAGTGACTTTCAGAACTAAGCAATGGTGTGCTTCCACTTTCAAATCTGGAAATAAGACCTCACCTTATGGTAAACAGTCTCAATGACTTTCCTTTAAAATTACCAGGCAGTTCCCTTTTAGCCGCCCCTTTGGCGGGGAAAACTGGCCCTGCATTAAAAAAACTGGCAACTTATAACCCAGGACAGATGGGTTATAAATAGTGTCCCAGGGATACAGGTGTCATTTCCACACTGCCAGGTCAAAACGGGTGGCCAGACCTGCCCCCAAATCAGTGGTCTGAGGATCAGAAACCTGTACTTCCCTCATAAACATGGGTGTTATTCAAATAGTACCAGATGAGGAAAAGGGCCAAGTTTTCTATTCCAGACTTTTCCTGGTACCCAGAAAAGGGCAATCATGGCTTCCAATTCTGGACCTGTCTACTCTAAACACCTATCTGGACATTCCAAAATTCAAGATGGTGACTCTTAAAACAGTTAATTCCTATGCTTGGCAACCCTACATTTAAGAGGCTTACCTGCATATCCCAATTGGGGAATCTTGCAGAAGATACCTACGCTTAAAATCAGTCTATTCCCTTCCCCCCAATGCCTCTGCTCTCCAAAGTTCTAAGTCAAACAGGACATACCAAACATGATTTTGATTGCTCCAGACTGGCCTCGCCAACATTGGTACCAGCTCATGCAGTGTGTCAACTTTCTCCATGGCACCTGCCTCAGACACCTTGCTTACTGTCTCCGCAGGAGACAACAGGGAAGTAGTCTGAGGCAGGTGACATGTATATAACCACGACACTCTGTGCAGGAGTGGGTACCAGTGTTGATGTGGCCACTTGGAGCAATCAAAATCATCCTTGGTTTGTGCCTTTTTTAATACTTTGGTGAGCAGATGCCGAGGGGGGAAGGCATACACTGATAGGTTTTTCCAGCTGAAGGACAGAGCATCCACTTTCCTGCCTTGTTTGTGGTGAGTCCTTGTGCAAATTTTGTCCAATAGGTAGTTTTGGGGAGAGGGAAACTGGTCTATCTGGGCTCCCCCATTTGTTTGTCAATATGTTTAAAATCCTTGGTTCCAGTTGCCACTGATGTGGGTCAGAGAGGTTTCTGGTTAGTACGTCTGCCAGTGTATTTAATTCTCCTGGGAGTAATTAAGCTTGTAGGTGCACTTGGTAGTTGATGGCTGTGTTCTACAATGCCATGGCTAGTCTGCAGAGGGGGTAAGAATGTGTATCCCACTGCTTTTTTATGTACCACATGACAGTGGTGTTGTCTGTCTTTACCATTTAGTTGTCCTGGAAGAATGTGGTCCTTGAAGGCTGTCTGATCATTCTGTACAGCTAACATTTCTTTTTGATATGCAGGTGCATTTCACTTGGGTTCCATTTGGCCTGAACACACTTCCTGGCCTTGTGACCCTCCCCCCATGCATAGTCTGTGTCTGTTAGGGTTTGAGCGGCAGGGGGTGGTGTGAAAGGTATTCCCTTGTTTTGGTGGAAGGCCTCTGCCCACCAAAGGATCTCTAGGTGTAGGCAAGGTATGATCGGAACCATTGCTTCTAGATCCTGAGAATGTTGCAACCATAGGGTTTTTAGATACCACTGTAGTTGTTCTTGGAGTTTCACTGTTACAGTCACTACATTTCGCTAATCCGCTGGCAGGTTGCCATCATTCGGCCTGAATTCCAAAATCTCAGGTCCTGCGTCGGTTGCTGTCTTCTCTTCCATGACGTCAGATCGTCGGGGGTATAAAACAAGCAGCCAACGCAGTTTTCCTCAGTCTTTCTTGATGCATGGTGCCTGAAGCAGAAGCATTTTCCAAGTGCCGGTTGGCCAACTCTAGAAATATTCATGTTTTGAGTGTCAGAAGCAAAGTCTTGACTAAAGCTAAGTACCCCGTTGGGGAAACTTATTTTTTTTCTTGCTGCATACTGATGTCAGAGAAAGTTAATAATTGTATTACTTGTGGGAAGAAAATGGGTCATAAGGATTTCCATTTATACTGTATTCCTTGCCTATGCCCTGATCACAACGTGCCTCGCTGTCAGTTTTGTGCTAGATTTAACCAACGCACAATTAAGCGTCTGTAATTTTGCCTCAAAGTATTTCGGAAG
Source organism: Protopterus annectens (assembly GCF_019279795.1). Taxonomy (NCBI): domain Eukaryota; kingdom Metazoa; phylum Chordata; order Ceratodontiformes; family Protopteridae; genus Protopterus; species Protopterus annectens. The sequence goes on along the minus strand of NC_056744.1, from coordinate 568,113,801 downwards.
TAGATTTAACTACCCAAAAATATAGCAATCAGACTGCCAGAGTACATAAATGCAAAGAAAGGGATAGAGGGACAGTCGAGATCCAAAACAGACGATACTTCTCCTAAGCCAGTCGCCGGTACTCGGTGAGGTGCTTTCGCAGCCCCTACCAGCTACTTTCAAGTCGCAGGACCCTAATAACAACCATGTGGAGTACGGCATGCCACGAGATACTCCAAAGTATTGGACCCGCGGGTGTATCTCCCTTGGATGGGTCCAGAGCCACTGAGCAAGCACTGGCTTCTGAGGGTGTATACAGGCCTCAACATTTTTATACAAAACCGCTGCAAAGACAAACAGCTGGAAAGACGTAGACAAAATCAACTTCTAAAACTAAAAAAAAAAAACGCATGAGCTGCAAGCACAGGCTTCTATGCCCAAAAAACAGATAAAAATGGCTGAAGACCTGATTACATTGATCAGGGGTTCCCATCCCACTCCAGATAAGACACCTAGGCAAGACACTGACTATGAATCTTGAGATCAGGTTTCTATTTCCTCTGATTCCTTTTCTGATCAGGAATTTCCTATATCTCCCTATGAGGATTCATGATGCAGAGGCATCTATACCATCTGCATCACCAACTGAGGATTATTCATTTGGAGAAACCTTGCATACTTTTGAGGGAGCATTTTCACTGGGAAAGTCAAAATTTTTCAGAATCAAAAGAGCCTCGGATTTCCTTCTCCCACAGCAGAGGCCTTTTTAGTAGCCATATCCCCTGTTTTTAGACATTGTGGATGTGTTTTTGGAGTCTAGCTTGACCACTGACTCCTTACCCCCCCCCCGGCTCCCAGTAAGCCTGACTGGTATTACACTGTCCCTGACTAACACAAATTTTTATTTAGACAACACTGCTGCTGACCCATAAAGCATTTCACAGGTTCTAAAGGGGGTTAAGGCCTCAACAGCCAAAAATCCTACACCCTCTGACATATTCTAGGGCACCGGATAGAGGGGGTGGTGGTTTATACATCCGCAACCTTGGCAATTCGGGCCTTAAACTGCCACTTTCATATGCTCAAGTATCAACAGGTTATGGGACACTTGAAACAGAAAATGTCAATTTCTGAATGTGCAGAAAATAAAGAAATCCAGGAATTATTGCATGCAGCTGAACAGGCTGGAAACCATACTTTGCAATGTGGTTGTGATTCTTTAGAGGCCTCCTGCAGGGCCGCAGTTACGGGATCTGTTAGGAGGCATGCCTGGTTAAAGGAACAAAATTTACCTGATCATGTTCAAGCTAAATTACTAGATGCATCCTTACAGCATGGTACTCTGTTTGGTATTAAGGCAGAAGAGGTTTTAAAGAAAATGGAAGACAAAGCTAAGTCTATGCAAGCTGTTAAAGACAACTTACAAGTGCACCCACCTAGATTCAGTAGACACTGGCCGACCACAAATTGGTCATTTTCTGTGTCAGACAGACCTCAAAGGGGCAAATCCAGATGCCCTAAGGGTTACAGATACCAGGCACAAGATTCATACAGGTCAAAGCAATGGTGCGCTTCTACTTCCAAATCTGGAGGAGATAAAGCGCAAACCTACAGAAAACACTCCCAATGAATTCCCTCTTCCTTCACCAAGCCCCTTTCTTCTGGGAGCACCCTTGGGGAAAAATTAGCACTTTTTGCTCAAAATTGGCAGTTACTATCCCAGGACTAGTGGGTGCTAAACATGGTATAAGAGGGATACAGATTACATTTACAAACTCTGCCAACGGCAAATGGTTCACCCGATCTGCCTTAAAATCAATGGCCAGAGGCACAAACAGGTTTACATCCCTCATGGATGTGGGGGCCATTTCAGCCAGTACCAGAATAGGAAAGGATATTGCTATTAGCAATTACTTCAGCAAGATGGATCTCCTAGCTACAGGCCCTCATGGTGGTGGAGCCTTTTATCATATTTTACCCGGACAGGGTATCTCTGAGGGGAAATCCAACATTTATGACTAAGGGTGGTTTCCAGTGTGGCTCTTAACCAAATTATTCACCTGCCAACCTTTTATCAAAATCCACAGAACGGGGGGGGGGGGATTATGTATTCCTTGGAAGTACACAGACAGCTAAGATTCTACCTGAGCAGGAATAAAGTTCTAAGAAAAAATGAGCAAATACTAGTGGCATATGCTGCAGGATCAGAAGGAAAGGCTATTTCAAAGCAGACTATTTTAAAGTGGATAAGCCACTGGATTTGTTTCTGCTACTTACAGCATGGTAAACCTGTGGCTAAGAGCATTATGTCTGTGCATCGATGTCTGTGCAGTGACAGAAACCTGGTTCAAGGCTCCAGAGAGCACCCCAGCACTATACTTCATATCATGCGTTCCGGCCCCAAAATCCGGACAACACCAAGAAAGGAGGGGGGGTGTCCATATTCATAAAGGACACCCACACCTCAAGGTTGGTGGCAACGCACGATGCATCGGAGACCATCCAGGTGCAATTAACCATAGGCAAGACTGCTCTGCAATTTGTAGCATGTTACAGGCCACCCTCTCAAACTCAGGAACCCCACATGGCTTTCCTGAAAACATTGGAGGGGATAAATGTATCTCCAAACACCATCATACTAGGTGACTTCAACTACCCTAATATAGACTGGGAACACTACTCAAGCCCAAACACTCTAGCCCAAAGGTTCCTGGAGTTCATAAACTCAAATGCCATGGAACAACTAGTCACCATCCCCACAAGAGGAGAAAACATACTTGATCTCATCATCACGAACATGGGATCACAATGTTCAGCACCGAAGTATACCCCTCACTGGTGAGATCAGATCATAAACTAATCTCGCTGGAGGTCCTCATCCCGCCCCACCTGAAATAAAAAGACCACAGTGAAAAACTTCTCAAAAGCCGACTTCACACTTCTGATAAACTAGTGTGGTCTCCTTTAGCCCCCCTGAGCCAGTGGTAAACATTACTCAAACCACTGAATCACTTACCAATGCCTTCTACCAGCACCTACAGGACTGCATGGATCAGGCAATCCCAAACAAAACTAAGACTCTTTGTACCAAAGGCAAGCGTCCAGTCTGGTGGACCCCAGCCATAAACAAGCTCTACAACAAAAGGAGGAAGCTACTACAAGATAGAGCAAAATCCTTGAAAGGTAAGACACCTTTGATCATTATAAGTAAAAACTAAGAGCTCTCATAAAATCATCCAAGGCAAATTTTGAGAGAAAATCGCCAAGGACTCAAAAGACAATCATAAGGCCTTTTTAGCTATGTTAGAAACCTAGGAGGAAACTCCCAGATATGCTCAGAATTAGTTCAAAATGATGTGAAGATTACTGAACCTACACACATTGCCAACATACTGGCCGACAGGTTCAGTGCAAACTTCTCCCCCCCCCAAAAGGAGAGATATCTATACCAGAGGATTGTAGCCCCCCAAACATCTCCAACGCCCAGGTGAGAACTGCTCTCTCCAAGGCAAAAAACACAGCATCCATGGGACCGGATGGTGTTCCCGGCTGTGTGCTCCACGAACTCAATGAGGAATTAAACCCGCAGTTAGGACAGCTGTTTAATCTTAGCCTCACCTCAGGATACGTACCCAAGGAGTGGCGCACGGCGACTGTGATCCCACTTCACAAGTGCGGTGCCTCCACCGACCCTGGAAATTACCATCCCATCAGCTTGACAAGCCTTATCTGCAAAGCCATGGAGAGGATCATAATGGAACTCATAAATAAAGACATAGGGAACTTGCAGACTTTGGATACAACCCAGTTTGGCTTTGTCAAAGGCAGATCATGCCTTTTAAACTTGGTTGACTTTTTCGAGACAGTCACCAAGGCCATTGATGAGGGAAAGGCAGTCCATACAGCCTACCTTGACCTGGCAAAGGCCTTCGACACAATACCCCACTCAGGTATCATCGAAAAACTCATCAGCTTGAATGTAAACCCATACATCACAAGATGGGTTGCAAACTGGCTAAGTGACAGAACACACAGGGTCAGAGTTGCTGGAGCCATGTCAGACTCAAAGCCTGTCACAAGTGGTGTCCCACAGGGCTCAGTCCTGGGTCCACTCTTGTTCAGCATCTACTTTTCTGAAGTACAAGCAAAAGCAGGAGGGTTATGGCTGACAAAGTTTGCAGATGACTGCAAACTGGGCGCCATAGTCGAAAACACATCTGACACAGATATCCTTCAGAAGGGCCTCACAGAAACGGATAACTGGTGCCAGAGCCATGGCCTAAAGTTAAATGCCAAGAAATGCATTGTCATACCCTTCGGGAAAAACAAAGTTACCCATAGCTACCATATAGGTGGCAATCCACTGAGCACAGAAGAAGTCATCAGGGATCTAGGGACCCAGGTTGACAGTAGCCTATCGTTTGACACTCATGTTGCTAAAGTCGTTAGGAAAACCTTCTACATTGCCCACCTGATCATGAAGGGATTCACATCTAGATCAAGGGAGGTCATCGTCCCCCTGTACTCATCACTCATTAGACCTATGATTGAGTACAATGCCCCATTCGGAATATATCTGACCCGACACATGCAGCAGCTGGAAAGGCCCCAAAAGTTCCTCACCAAAAGGATAAAGGGTCTCAAAAATATGTCTTATGCTGCCCGACTGAAAGAACTCCAGCTCTATTCAGTCTCATACCGCTTGCTCAGAGGTGACCTGTGCTTGACATATAAGGCCATGTCAAACCCAGATTTGATGAATATGCTTCACCTCAAAAAATCTAGATCCCTCAGAACCACAAGGGCGGGAGACTTAAACCTTGACACGGTTATTAATAGAACGTGCTGGAGGGACAGATTCATCACCCAGAGACTCCCTATGCTGTGGAACAAAATCCCGTTACATGTGAGGCAAAGCACCTCGCTGGCCTTGTTCAAGAGGAATCTTGACCAATGGATGGGAGATCACAGATATACCCCAGGGATTACTTCAGTGTCACTGCTTGACAGAGGCACAGCAAAATAATAGGCATAGTTTTCTTCAAACTAAAGGGGTGGCGAAAGCCAAATAACTATGGGCTAGGCTTATAAATGCCCTTGGGCAGATAGCCTAGTATGAACCTATGAACCTATGAACCTATTAGACTCACTCCGCCAGAGCTGCAGCTACTTCGGCATGCTTTCTCAGAGGAGTACCAACCAAAGACATTTCAGAGGCTGCTATGTGGAGTTCGGTTCACACCTTTACTAAGTATCATCATTTGCCTCTACTCTCAATCCAGGGCAGGCTTTGCCAATGCAGGGCCTTATAGCAGCACCTAATGCTGCTTTGCTCCAGCCTCCCAACCATAGCTTTGGGATTCTACCCGAAACACTAAGAACATAGTACAGCATTTACAGTAAATGTAGATGCTCGATTGTATTCACTGTTGCAGTCCAGGTTACCCGACTGCCATCCCCCTTTCTTACTTCTGCAGTTACTGTCCTCTATCTTCTACTACCTATGTGGTGTATTTGCTTGTAGATGAGGGTAAAGTTTTTCTATTTTATTTTTGGATATCTTTTTGTGGGCACCTGACATCTGTGCAAGAAAAATTAAGGAAAATGGCATTGTCTGCTTGTTTTATACCCCTTGGCAATGGCACGTCATGGAAGAGGAGACAGCAACTGACAAAGGACCCAAGACTTTGGAATTCAGGCTGATTGAGGCCAACCTGCCAGCAAATTACCCAAATGTAATGACTGCAACAGTGAATACACTCTAACATCTACATTTATGGTAAGTGTACACAACTGTACTTTTCTTCATATGCAGTCTTGCATATGGAATTAGAAGAAGGCAGGAGGCCATGAACCCCAAGGCTGGCAGTATGTCTGGCAGACAGCAGGATTTTTGTGGCCACTAGTTTGAAGTTAGTTGTCAAATTAATTTGTTTCTCTGGCGTGAGGAAAGCCATCTAGGAAGTTGTACTCAAGCTTGCTCCCAGGAATATAATTTGTTGACAGGGTACCAAGGGCGATTTCTTTTAGTTTATGGTGTACCCCAGACAAGTGTGAAACCTTTTTACAAAGTCCAGCTATTTCAAAAGTATGTCCTGGCTTTCTGACTGAAGTAGGCAATCGTCCAGGTATGGGTATATTTGAATATTTCTTTACCAGAAAAATGCAATAAGTGTAGCTAGGCACTTTGTGAATACCCTGGGCACAGTCGATAAGCCATAGGGCAGTACTGAGAAGTGATAGCGTGTGTAGCCCGCTTTGAAGCGTAGGTATCTTCTGCTCGATTCACGGATTGGGATGTGCAGGTATGCTTCTTTTAAATCTGTTGGCAACCTGGCATCTTTGCCTAGCATAGGAAGTAATTGGGGAATAGTCAGCATCTTGAATTTTGAAATTTCCAAAAACGTGTTTAAAGGTAGACAGGTCCAGGACAGGATGGCATGAATTGTCGAAGACTGTAGTAGAAACCTTGTCCCTTTTCCTCTTCTGGTACCATTTGAATAGCTCCCATGCTTGAGAGAAAGTAATAGTTTTTCGGCCTCTGCCCACTGATGTTTGGTCTTGGTGTAGGCAGTGTGCAAGTATAATCAGTATCCCTGGGACACTATTTGAAACCCATTTCTCCTGGGTAAGGAGTTCAGAGTTCTTTGCGTGAAGAGCATTATTTCCGCGCAAAGGGGCAGTTAGTTGAGAAGTCACTGGAAATTTTAAAAAGACATTGAGAGAGATTAGCATGGGGGGGGGGTCTTGTTACTCCCTAATTTGGAAGTGGAGGCAGCCCACTGCTTAGTCCTGTGTGTCCTCTGGAACTGAACCCTGGGGTTTTTGCTGAATCTGGGTTTGGCTTGAGAAGACATGGAAGAGGCTGGAAAGGACTAATTCTTAGAGGGCTAGTGCCTACTAAATTCTAGGAGGCTGAACTTGAAGGAAATCTAACAGTTTGCATAGATTACGCTTTATCTTCCATCTTTTTGAGAACTTCCTCAGCCTTGTTTCCAAACAATTTACCTTTAACATGATCAAGCAAGGTTTGCTCCTTAAGCCAAGCGTGACTTCTGAGCACAGACACAGTAACAGCAGCCCTTCCAGAGGCCTCTAATGATTCAAAACCTCATTGCAAAGTATGTTTTCAAACTTGTTCAGCAGAATGCATTACATCCTGTAATCCTTTATTTTCCAAACAGTGATGAATCAACATAATTTTCTGTTTCAGCAGTGCAATAACATGTTGCTGATACTTTAACATAAGAAACTGGCAATTAAAAGCACTAATGCCCAAAGTTGGAGAAGTGTAAAGCCATCTATCCAGCACCCTGGAGTCTCAGAAGTGGTAGGCTTTGTAGCAGTAGAAGCTTTTGGGCCCCAGTGAAATAGTCTCTGGATCTGCATGAGGATTTTTAAAAAGGAACTTGTGTGACTCCAGGACCCTGGCATATCTGTCATGTGTTCTGGGAGCAGGAGACAAGGAATCAGGGGCCAAACTAAATTCCAAAAAAAGCATCAAACAATGTGTATTACAGGAGGAATAGTTAAAGGCCTATGCTGTGGTAGGAATAAGAAATTCGTAAGCCTCTTTTTGAATCCGAAAAATACTGGCTTTCCCAGTGGAAATGCTTAGAGTATGTAAGGTCTGCAAAAAAGAAAAATCCTCTGGAGGGGAAGCAGAGGTAATGTAGTCCTCTGCATCAGAATACTCATAAGTAGATAAGGGTCAATCCAGATCATCAGAAGAATCTGACAAAAACGAATCCTGGTCCAAAGATTCATAAACAACTTCAGTCCTAGGACGCTTAGAAGGGTGGGGTTGACTAACCCTGATTAGAGTTATTAGATCTTCAGCCATTATTTGTTTTTTTAGGCATAGAGGCCTGAGCATGTGGCCTGGGCGTCATTTTTTTAGGCATGATTCCAGATTTATGCCTAAGTGAAGAAGGAAGTGTCTGTTTAATATGCAAGTCCATAGGCATGAATACACCCTCAGAAGCCAGTGCCTGCACAGCAGCTCTGCACCCATCCAAGGTAGAGACTTCCGCGGGTTCCCTAGTTGAAGCATCTTGCGGCCTTTTGGACTCTGAATGGATCTCGGTATAGGCCTGCGACTCAGAAGTAGCTGGTATCGGGGGCTGTGAAAGTGCCTCACTGAGTACTGGTGTCTGTCTTAGGAGAATCGTCTGCAGTTTTGGACCTCGGCCTGTCTGTCTTTAAATTTGAGTTTTTTTGCAATACTGGTAGTTGGGATGGCTAAATGACAACATTTCTTGGATAATTAAACAGAGAAGCAAAATATTTAGAGGCGAAAATATACAGACAGTGCGCTGATTAAAGCACAAAAACGACAGCAAGGTACATCATGGTCAGGGCCTAGGCAAGGAATACAGTACGAATGAAAATCTTTGAGGTATTTGCTTTCCACGAGTAATGCAATTAACTTTTACTGACATAGCAAGGGGCAAGGAAAGGTTTCCCCAATGGGGTACTTAGCTTAAGTCGGAGACTTCGGTTCTGAAACTAGAAAATGACAATTCAGGAGTCGGCCGACCGGCACTTGCAAAGTGCTTCTGTTTCGGGCACTGCACAGCAAGAAACTGATGTAATGGCATCAGCTGCATGTTATATATCCCTGACACATTGGAAGATGGGACAGCAATCGACGCAGGACCCAAGACTTTGTTAATCAGGCTGAGGGCTAGCTGAAAGCAGATAACCCAAATGTAATGGTTGCAACAGTGAAAACATGAATAACATCAGTGTTTGTATTTTTTCATTTTCTCATTTTTAATTTTCTTTATAGTCGACTGCAGATGATGCAGCACAAGGCTGGTTGACTGCAGTAGATGCAGCGCGGGGCAATCTTTGTATTTTTTAAGTGTAACACTTGGTTTGAATTGCAGTGGTGAAACTGAAGTTGACATTCCATACACTTTTGTTTATTCACTGGAAACAGTGTGGCTTCAGCCTAAATGTTAAAGTTCTCTATATACTGCATGTGGTTGCATGACTGTACCTGGATAAAGATTAGCTCTTATACCATGATAGAATTGAATAACAGTAGGTGAACTTCCCAAATGGAAACGATTGAACATAAAAGCAAGAATACCAATCCAATTTGCATTTCTAGTACAAGAAGAAAGTTGATGGTGAAAGTATTGTTTGGATTATGGCTGCCATATCTGAGTTACTTGGCTTAAAGTTTAATAAAGCAGGTTCTTGTACTCTTGGACGACAAAGGTAATGAAAGCATTGTGTGCTGCAATGTTATGCATGGCAAATTAGCAGTGTTGACAGGGCAAAGTGACAGGGGAACCTGTGCATGGAGTCCTTGACATTCCCTATCGTGATGTTGGATAGGGCAATGTAGGTGGTTGACACTCAAAAATCAAACAGCAAGGAAGATTATAATTGTGCATGATTTATCTGCTATTATGGCACATGAAAAGTCTGTGTTGCTGTAGTAGGTGTGCTTATAGTCAATGTTATGTCAGTAACTTACCAAATGTGCTTTGTAAGTATAGTAGTGGTAGTTGTAATTTTTACACAGAATTTCTTTCCTCTCTCCTTAGATGACTGCCGCTATGCCTCAGTGTTTTGCTTACGGGTGTCGCATTTGCCGCAATAGTCTGCCACCAGGTGTGTCATTCCATCGGTTTCCACGCGATATAAAAATGTGTACACAGTGGTTGATAAATTGTGGTACAGACGTTGGCAATATCAGCAAATTTGTCAAAGAAGAGGTGAGCCGGCCAAAGCCACAACATTTCCTGTGCTCAAAACACTTTGAGGATAACCAGTTTGAACAGAACTATATGTACGAGCTTCTTCCTGCAGAAATGAAGCCACGGCAACCAATTCAGCGACTAATTAAAGAAGCAATGCCTACAATTTTCTCATTTGCTACCAAAAATCAAAGGACATCGAGACTACAGCGGCTACAGCGAAAAGAGCGGCGCAATGTAAGTAGATGGTCTGTGCATGATGTGTGTTAAGCATGAAAAAATTTGACTATGCAGATGTCTGTGAGGAGTGCACCACTCATGACTGATCGGAGATACAGCCTGATACTTGCAGTTTTAGAAGTGGGTCAATTCAGCAAAACAGACTGCATGCACGGATGTAGCCATATCTTGACCAAACTTATAGGTATGTGACAGACTAGGGAGAGTGGACACAATGTTGATGTAACATTGAGTGACCATAAATGGCATGAATTAGGTGTGCAGACAACTAAGGAACATTTCTTAATAGTTTGACCTTTATTCTACAGCTTCTAGAGGAACTTCTGAACAAACCACCACCAACCTTGCCCAAAATTGTCGATGCTGAAGCTTGTGCACAGCGTAAGGTAAGTCTATGTACTGCAATTCAGTGCAATTTATCAAGCAGTCAGTACTTCATCTTTAGACATTTGATGTAAATGGTGCATCTTGACTTACACAGATTTCTGTATCTCAGACTTGTAGCCATCAACAGCGAAAGAAGAAGAAAATTGCAGCAGACTCATTTTCAGAGAGAGCAGAAGCAAGTGTGTTTACAGAACCAAACGGAGATTGTGATGTGGCCGTGGAATATGTTCAGGTAAGCAATGAGCAATTCTTGCAAAAAAAAATGAGCCCTGTAGAGGGTGTGAGTTTCACAGTGGTGAAGTACCGGCTGTCATAAGTGTAAAAAATGTAAAGTCGTATAGTAATTATAGATTGAGTAGTGTATTGAGGTTAACAGTCATAAAGTTAACAGCAAAGCTAATAACTGTGTTGTGCTTCGGTAACTTAAGTATGGAGTTTATTTTGCAAAATATTAGCCCGTATTCTGTATAGTATTGGAGAATGTCAATTTAGGGACAGACATGCTGTAATTTTTGGGATAGACGTGCTGTAATGCCAATAGTGTTGACTTGGTTATCCTGTGTGTAACCAACACAATGGTCCCCGGGGCCAACTGTTCCATCCATAGTTAGGAGATGAATCCAAAAAATGATGAGAAGGGGGTTTGGTGCAGGTCATAATGGATATATGAACAGTATGTAAATCTGGTATAAGGAAGTGTGTTGATGGATGATCACTGTACCTTACTGTTTACCATTTGGGGGATAGTGTGGAGGGAAGAGACACTGGATTTCCACAAGTGAGACTAATGTCCAGCACCATGTGATGTAGATGTAGAAGTTCTTTGTAGACATGCATTACAGACTCATAAGTAATGACAATGTTGTACTTGCAGGTACCTGGTCCTGAATTGTATGAGGAAGCGGAAACCATTGAGATATACACAATGGAAATTCCGCAGTTTATTCAGAAAACTGTGGGTTGCCAAACGAAGATTCAGAGAAAAGGTTGCAGTATAGTTGTACAAGCAAAGTTATCAGAAGTTAAAACTCTGTGTGGGAAGATGATAGATGCAGCAGTACAGTTTCCTGAGGTGTCAAAATGGACAGACCACACTTACTGCAAGCGGTCGAAGGTGGTGCAAACAGAAACAAGACAGCCAGATTCGGAGGCAGTTCCCATTTTCACTGAACTAGCCACAAGCAGCACACATATGAGTACCTGTAGTCATCCAGTGGAAGACAGCTGCATTGCTCAAGTCAACTCAAGTGCATCAGTGCCTCTTCAAGTGATGGCTTGCAGCACGCCAATTAAGTGTCCTCCAGAAAGCCAGCAGACAAGCATGGAAAGTGACTCCACTATATCAAGGTGTGGAAATGATGACACTGAAATGGATCCTGACTGGTGCTACCCCTCAGACACCGTATCTACCTCTGGCATGGAAGACACAGTAGAAGTGGATGGAGATGAAAGGATGATAAGTGAGCCAAAGTACATTGTGTTTGAGTCTTGCCTGGATTCACTACTGTTGAAGTTGACTTGTCCTCAATGCCAAACACCTGCCATGGAAGTTGAGAAAAAATCTAAGATCGGTTCTTGTGTGTATGTAAAGGTATCCTGCATCAGTGGTCATAAAGTACTGGAGTGGCAAAGTCAACCAGTGTTGGGATGGATGCCGGCGGGCAACTTACTACTTGTGTCCTCTGTTCTGTTTAGTGGCAGTACATATGCCCACATTGCAAGATTCTGTGCATACCTTGGAGTCAAATTTATCAGTGAGACTACCTTCTACACTATTCAATGACAATAGTTGTTCCCTGTATTACAGCATGCCTGGACATAGCATCAGAATCTGTTACTGGCAAATGAAGATGGGAAAGAGATAAGGTTAGCTGGAGATGGTCGCTGCGATAGTCCTGGATATTCAGCAAAGTACTGTTGCTATAGCATGATGAATCTGGATTCAGGATACATAATCGATTTTGCAGTAGAGCAGGTTTCCATGGGAGTGACTTCTGTGGCACTGGAGAAAAAAGCGTTTAAGAGGTGCATGAATAACTTGAAGGGTAAGAATATGAAAATCAGCCTGGTGGCAACAGATAGACATTGTGGAATTGGATTTGTAATGCGCAAGGAATTCCCAGAAGTTGAACATCAGTTTGATGTATGGCATATGCCCAAAAGTTTAAAGAAGAAAATAATAGAAGCGGGGAAAAGGCAGGGTAAACATGACTTACTACGGTGGTGCCACAGCATTTCTAATCACCTGTGGTGGTGTGCAGAAACATGTGATGGGGATGGAGTACTTCTGGAAGAGAAATGGCAGTCATTGTTGTACCATGTGACAGACATACACAGTTGGAGTGGGGCAAAGAAGGTGTCATGCTGTGAACATGAGATGTCAATCGTAGATGGAGATGAAAAGAAGTGGCTTGAAGAAGATGATGTGTGTCACAGTGCCCTGAAGAGGATAGGATAGTTACAAACAGAGTATTTCTAAAGGATTTGAAGCAAATAACCAAGTTCTGTCACACTGGCAACATTGAGGTCTTCCATGCATTGCTATGCAAATACTGCCCCAAGTTTGAGCACTTCAGTTATGCAGGGATGAAAGCTTGTGTCATACTTGCCATCATGGATCATAATGAAAACCTTCATCGTGAACAGGCTGTGGTCAAATTCCCGAACAGCACGTCAGCAGCAAAAGGTGAACCTAGATTCAAAGTTGTGTACCCAAAGGCAAAGCAGGAATGGGTTGCTAAACCCATATTTGAGAAGAGAAAGTATGACTACATCTATGACTTGATGATGGAAGTGCTACGAGCCAAACGAGGGAATTTGGAAATTGAACCCATGTCCATACCAGCCCATCCGAAGAACATCGCAAAGTGTGAGCGTCCAGAGAAGAGTGTAGTGATTGCAAGACACATTTCTAGATTTGGGAAAAAATAATTTGAAGCCTGGCTAATGGAGTAGCATCTATCGACTGGGTGAGTACTATGTCTTAGTATTTCTCTGAGTAGATGTGTAGATTTGAGTGCAGGGAATGAAGGTATACTGCTTCAGTACTTGTTGGTAGTAGACAACACCATTCATTATAGATGAGTAATAATGGATTGTTGCAGTCATTTTAGGGTCTGCCAGATGACATTGCACATATTTTACTTTACTCGCAATGAAAACCACATTGATGATAGATTAGATTACTAAAGTGGCACCAGGGAGTGGACTTTACTGTATTGCTAAAATTGTCAACTTGCCTGTGCATGGTGAATGGAGCAAATGAGGGAGAGTGTCTGTGGCTGTTGATGGCGACAAGAATAATCTCGTAAGCAAGAATTTAGTAATAGTGGTCAAAGGGCAGACGTAATGGCCCTATTTGTTTTTTTTTATTATTATTTCTGGTAGATGGGGTTGGGAATTAAGTTTGACTCTTGCAATATAGTGTCTTCATATGTATTGCTCTGTTCTGGTGTAATACCATGGTGCTTGACATGTATGTTTTTCTGGTGGTTGGAGACAAGTGGACCATTGACAGACTTTGAGTAACTTTTGTATTCTCAAAGCATGTGGACATGAGTCAATGCAGTTGAATTACTTATAAACCAAGCTATTAGCAGTAACTGTGGTAATACAGGTATGTGTTGTGCTTTGGGAAGAGTTATTGGTGTGCTGTACATGTGAATTACATGTACCGCTTACTATTTTAATTGCATGTAGCAGCGATGTGTGTGATGAAATATTGTGCTCTGAAATTGCATACTTGTCATCCGTGCAGTTTGGGTGTTATCAGCCACACACGTGAAGTGGCAACACTGCTGAGTTAGAGTAGTATATGTCCCTATGTCCAAGTATGTCACAATTGGTTAATGTCATGTCGAATGTACCTGTTAATGGTAGATGATGTGAAATGATAGTCGTGTGAAGTTATTGGTAGTGAGAGTATCAAGCATGGACAATGGCAAGAGTTGCATGTAACGTCTCCCATTTCATTGGGGTGCTGACATGCCATTAAATAGTGTATGAGACACATATGAATATATTCTTAATATGCACACAGATGTCAATATGCAGCTGTATAACATTATCACACTAACGTCATTTTCTGCCTGTGAAATGGTGAAACCATACCACTGTAATGCTGGAAAGCTCAAGGGGATGTTTGGCAACTCAGGTGCTGAGTTAGTGCTGTGATTAGTTTTATTGCTGCTAATGTTTTTCACTGACTAGACCTAATCGCTATATTGCTCTGCAACTGAAGCAGGTGCGGACTATTTTCTTGGTATATACAAAAAAGATACTTGCCTTCCTGTTGTGTCCGGGTCTTTGAAAGATATCGTGCATGTTATGTGTTTTGCGTGCTGGCTGTTGGTGATGCGTCTTGTAAGTTATGTAAAGGTTGCTCCGCCTATTTGGTTTTAACTGTCTATCATTAATTTCAATACAGATACATAACTGTTGTTGCTCTTCTCATAGTCAGTAGATGTGTATTTACTAGATTGACAATGGCTCAATGGAACTAGCATAGCTGTGGTTGGTACGCTTAAATGTTAGAACAGTCAATTGAGTAAATTGTATCTTTCCCATCCATTAGACAATGTATGTAAAGACAAATCATTTTCTTGTGCCTTGTATCTGAAAATACACAGAATAGTAAGAAAACTTTCCTAGTTTGGTGGCATTGAGGAAACTAGTTTATTTTTACTCAGTTGTTGTGTTGCAAAGGTGGAGTAGCGTGTGGATTTATCCAAAAGCCATTAGCATTGTGGGATGGTAAAGTCTATTGCTGCTTATGAATAATCAGTCTGTAGAACAGGTACTATAGTTGTTTTTCATGAAGGATGTGGATTTTAGCTCACACAGTATGTAGATGGATTGCTGATACTGTACTGTTATTGTAAAGGTGGTTGATGCATCAGTCCTAATCTCCGTTGTAGGAGGTGTAGTAGCTATGAAGCTGTTGTCAGTTTGCCACGATTCTGTATTGAAAATAGTAATCATTTTTCTTTTTGTAATCTAGCAAGTGTAAATTCTATATTTAATGGCAACCAGAACTGTGCTTACAGGTAGCAAAGGACTGTATACGTGACGCAATAATCTGAACAACATTTTTATTATACATGTCCGAGTTTGCTGCATGATGTGGATGGAGATATTAAGTATTTGCGTTTTTGGCTAACTGACCGGTTTTGGTGAATGAAGGCTAATAGCAGTGGTATTTCATTAAGAAAAGTTTGTACCTGGGGATGTGTAGATATCATGGCTGCTGCTGTTTGTGTCCTTGTTTAATCAAAGAATGTTTAAAAGGAAAAAGAGAAAACCCATTGGAACAGGTGCTTCATCAACAGCCGGAACTTTTTTCCTTATGTTCTACCTGATGGTTATAGTGTTTGCTGTCACCAACTCCTTGATTTTAATTGATTTAAATGCACTGCTGCTTCCGTGAACACCCATGCATGTCAGTCACAGATCTTTGTCAAAACGTCTTACCGTATACTTCACTGCCAAATCCAGCATACCATATTGTCTGCTTTTCAACACAGGTGATCAAACCACTCTGAGGTGATGTCTTTAATATTTCCTGTAATTGGAGCTACTTTGGGTTCTGCTGTTATGTCCTCACTCCTTGTCCTGTGACAGTGTGCACCCTAGCACCTTTGTCCTTCGGTTCATTTTCCTCACCTGTTCGGCCTATACTGCCCAGGGGTCTGTACCGTACAGTAGTAAAGGTTGCACCACTGTGTTGTATACCTTAACGTTCAGATATTTTGGCATTCTTCTGTCATTGCCTACACCGGGTAATGTATAACAGTCTGCTGTGGCCTGCTCTGGTTATAGCTTTGACATCTTCAAAAGACCCTTATCCCGAACCACCCCACCCTGATACTTGATGTAGTTTACCTGTTGCACCATATAACCTTCTATCTGTATTCACAAATTCATATTGCATGCAATTACCTTCCATTACCGCCAATGTGACTAGAAATTTACAGTGCATTATGCTGTCCTTTGCTGACGTTCAAGCTCAGTCTGCCTGTACTGCCATATTGTCTGTTTACAGCAGCTTGGTAGATCTGTACCCTGCAACCTGATGGCTATTGTCCATGACCAGTATGAGCAGCAGCGAGAACAGTGGTTGCTTGGGACACTGTCATAAGCATTTCTGCAAGTTAAAGAATGCCCATTTGGAGTCTGTCCTACTTTCCAGCTTCGTCTCAAGTATGTGTATCACTGCAAACATTGTGCCAGTCATGCTTCATCCTTATCTGAATAAGAATTGTTAATCTCCCGTCAAACAATCACCCTCTCCAGTATTGGCATGCTTTGTGGTCATAGTTTGATGCCTCTAACTCCCGCAGTTGTGGGAGTCACTGATGCTTTTGTCCACTGTACTTCATTGGCAAGTTATGGCTCGTGCTGTGGGCCGGCTGTTTCACTTGGATGAGTTTGGAGTCATGAATTTTACCCTAGTGCCTCCTCCATACTAGGAATAAGTCTGGCTGAGTTTATAAATCATGGCTTGGCTGCTTTCAAGGCATTTGGCATACAAAAATATGGAATGGCTTCTCCTTCCTGTTGAGCCACCCATGTGTACTTGGGCAGTGGTCAAATCCTGTTCAGTGTGCCCTGATATTGGCATTCACATCATCCATTATAGATCAAGTCATGTTCTGCTGCTTACTCCAGTAGGTCCTGCAACAGCTGTCTGCACTGTTTTCCTCACTATCAAACACCCTGATGTGATGCATGGTCTGACATTATGAATACTGTCATATCATTACACTGCAGTCTGCCATGATTGAGTCACAATTGGTATCCCTCACTGCTGTAGGAAGAGCACCGCTCACCATAATTCCTGTATTGCAGCCATGTCCACCAACAGAGTAGTATAGTGTGGATCTCAAACCAGTATAATCAGGGATATCTCTTAGAATAGATAATGTAATGCAATCAGGAAGGTGTCAGAAGTAATACATGTATGGCTGGCCCAGAAAAGCTGCAACAGGAGCACATGTTTAGTGAACAGCCCACAGGTACAATCTGCTTCTGTCAGATGCATGGTTGATGACTGGTTTGCCGACAGTTTCAAAGAATGACTTTGCGCATGTAAATGTAATGCACACAGTCTGTCATGTGCAAGACTGTACTTGTTTAGCGATTTAATTTTAAATGTGTGCAACCTTTTTATCTAGGTAAATGAGAGCAGTATACACAGAGGTACTCGTTGTATGGTAACTGGTGAGCAATAGAGAGTTTAACTTGCGGAACACAAAGAGCTAGCTATTGTGTGTGGGGACTGGTTATGGAACTGGTTTGGATACAGAGCTTGCATATAAGTAACAGCCAGTGATGCATTTCCGTGCCTGTAGCAAGCAATACAAGCCCGATTTGCAATTGTAAACACACTGTGATACCGGTGTCCTGGGAAATGTATTGTTACAGCCAGATGAGGAATTCATACTTCACGGTAATGCAATGTTAAATTTAGCTTGTGTTCAATGTAACATCCATTGATGGACGATAACTTAACTGAGTAGTGACAATATTTGTGGGTGTTGTGTGAATGTTGAAACAGTATATAGATGTCTGGACTTGCTATGTTTGTTGCAGCTGCAGATTGAAAGTATTTCTGTAATGGTAATGAATAGTCTGAGTATGGTGCTTGAATCCAGCTGGTGATTGTGGAAGGCTGATTACCTGCAGGTGTGTTCTGAGAGTTTTGAGATGACTGGCTAGCGATGCAGCTGCAAGTAGTGTTGTGGTGTGAGTGTTGTGGTGTGAGTGGACCTCTGTGATGCTGGCTACCGTGAAGTGGTACAGAGGCTTGTCACAATGGTGCAATGTTCGTCAAGAACATTTGCGCTTTGTAACCAAAAGCCAGCTTGTGTGGATGCCTACGGAGTGGGTAAGTATTGGTCTGCATGCATTGGTGCATAATTAAAAGTTGAGTAATGTTTGTGAAAGTTCTCTTAACGTTTTATGACCAGGAATGAGTGACAGCTTGAGGAGATTGAACCGGACAATGGCGAGCTTTTCCACATCTTAAAAATGGATGACTGATTCTAACTGTGGTGTAGTGGACGAGCTTGAAACACTTAGTCACGTCCTGGAAAGAATGACTATAACTCTGGCACCTGAAGCAGTAGGTTGTGGTGTCAACATGGGATGAAGGTAAGGAGTATTTTTTTATATCACTCTTATTCGCGTAGTTGAGTAGAACTGTTTTAACGTCGCAAGTGTTATGAGGTATTCTCCACACAGGACTTTTAGTTTCACTGTAATGTAAGCCATTAGATGGGTGCATAAAGTAAGTAGCAAATGTGCTCTAGATTGTAAGGAATTGAGAGTGGACTCGCTGCAATTGATTTGTAATTGTAAAAATATTTCACACTGTACCACTTAAATAGGCAAGGACAGGAAATCAAAGAATGTGGCTACCCCCACACCTGTAATTACTAGCAAATAACAAAATTCAGCAAACACTGACTAACTTCCAGTTCAGTTAATATTCCTGCAACACACAGTTAAAATCAATTTAAATACTGTATTCTTTTGAAAAAAAAGTGCAGATAAAGGTACTTAAATTCTCTTATACATCCAGTTGAATACAGCAAGTTCTTAGCCGGCCAAAGCTGAGGTTTTTAAGCAGAAAATATTTCACACTGTACCACTTAAATAGGCAAGGACAGGAAATCAAAGAATGCGGCTACCCCCACACCTGTAATTACTAGCAAATAACAAAATTCAGCAAACACTAACTAACTTCCAGTTCAGTTAATATTCCTGCAACACAGTTAAAATCAATTTAAATACTGTATTTTTTGAAAAAAAAAGTGCAGATAAAGGTACTTAAATTCTCTTATACATCCAGTTGAATACAGCAAGTTCTTAGCCGGCCAAAGCTGAGGTTTTTAAGCAGATAATATTTCACACTGTACTACTTAAATAGGCAAGGACAGGAAATCAAAGAATGTAGCAACCCCACACCTGTAATTACTAGCAAATAACAAAATTCAGCAAACACTGACTAACTTCCAGTTCAATTAATATTCCTGCAACACACAGTTAAAATCAATTTAAATACTGTATTTTTTTGAAAAAAAAAGTGTAGATAAAGGTACTTAAATTCTCTTATACATCCAGTTGAATAGAGCAAGTTTTTAGCCGGCCAAAGCTGAGGTTTTTAAGCAGAAAATATTTCACACTGTACCACTTAAATAGGCAAGGACAGGAAATCAAAGAATGTGGCTACCCCCACACCTGTAATTACTAGCAAATAACAAAATTCAGCAAACACCGACTAACTTCCAGTTCAGTTAATATTCCTGCAACACACAGTTAAAATCAATTTAAATACTGTATTTTTGGGGAAAAAAAAGTGCAGATAAAGGTATTTAAATTCTCTTATACATCCAGTTGAATACAGCAAGTTCTTAGCCAGCCAAAGCTGAGATTTTTAAGCAGAAAATATTTCACACTGTACCACTTAAATAGACAAGGACAGGAAATCAAAGAATGTGGCTATCCCCACACCTGTAATTACTAGCAAATAACAAAATTCAGCAAACACTGACTAACTTCCAGTTCAGTTAATATTCCTGCAACACACAGTTAAAATCAATTTAAATACTGTATTTTTTTGAAAAAAAGTGCAGATAAAGGTACTTAAATTCTCTTATACGTCCAGTTGAATACAGCAAGTTCTTAGCCGGCCAAAGCTGAGGTTTTTAAGCAGAAAATATTTCACACTGTACCACTTAAATAGGCAAGGACAGGAAATCAAAGAATGTGGCTACCCCCACACCTGTAATTACTAGCAAATAACAAAATTCAGCAAACACTGACTAACTTCCAGTTCAGTTAATATTCCTGCAACACACAGTTAAAATCAATTTAAATACTGTATTTTTTTTAAAAAAAAGTGCAGATAAAGGTACTTAAATTCTCTTATACGTCCAGTTGAATACAGCAAGTTCTTAGCCGGCCAAAGCTGAGGTTTTAAGCAGAAAATATTTCACACTGTACCACTTAAATAGGCAAGGACAGGAAATCAAAGAATGTGGCTACCCCACACCTGTAATTACTAGCAAATAACAAAATTCAGCAAACACTGACTAACTTCCATTTCAGTTAATATTCCTGCAACACACAGTTAAAATCAATTTAAATACTGTATTTTTTTGAAAAAAAGGGCAGATAAAGGTACTTAAATTCTCTTATACGTCCAGTTGAATACAGCAAGTTCTTAGCCGGCCAAAGCTGAGGTTTTTAAGCAGAAAATATTTCACACTGTACCACTTAAATAGGCAAGGACAGGAAATCAAAGAATGTGGCTACCCCCACACCTGTAATTACTAGCAAATAACAAAATTCAGCAAACACCGACTAACTTCCAGTTCAGTTAATATTCCTGCAACACACAGTTAAAATCAATTTAAATACTGTATTTTTGGGGAAAAAAAGTGCAGATAAAGGTATTTAAATTCTCTTATACATCCAGTTGAATACAGCAAGTTCTTAGCCAGCCAAAGCTGAGATTTTTAAGCAGAAAATATTTCACACTGTACCACTTAAATAGACAAGGACAGGAAATCAAAGAATGTGGCTATCCCCACACCTGTAATTACTAGCAAATAACAAAATTCAGCAAACACTGACTAACTTCCAGTTCAGTTAATATTCCTGCAACACACAGTTAAAATCAATTTAAATACTGTATTTTTTGAAAAAAAGTGCAGATAAAGGTACTTAAATTCTCTTATACGTCCAGTTGAATACAGCAAGTTCTTAGCCGGCCAAAGCTGAGGTTTTTAAGCAGAAAATATTTCACACTGTACCACTTAAATAGGCAAGGACAGGAAATCAAAGAATGTGGCTACCCCCACACCTGTAATTACTAGCAAATAACAAAATTCAGCAAACACTGACTAACTTCCAGTTCAGTTAATATTCCTGCAACACACAGTTAAAATCAATTTAAATACTGTATTTTTTTTAAAAAAGTGCAGATAAAGGTACTTAAATTCTCTTATACGTCCAGTTGAATACAGCAAGTTCTTAGCCGGCCAAAGCTGAGGTTTTTAAGCAGAAAATATTTCACACTGTACCACTTAAATAGGCAAGGACAGGAAATCAAAGAATGTGGCTACCCCACACCTGTAATTACTAGCAAATAACAAAATTCAGCAAACACTGACTAACTTCCATTTCAGTTAATATTCCTGCAACACACAGTTAAAATCAATTTAAATACTGTATTTTTTGAAAAAAAAAGTGCAGATAAAGGTACTTAAATTCTCTTATCCGTCCAGTTGAATACAGCAAGTTCTTAGCCGGCCAAAGCTGAGGTTTTAAGCAGAAAATATTTCACACTGTACCACTTAAATAGGCAAGGACAGGAAATCAAAGAATGTGGCTACCCCACACCTGTAATTACTAGCAAATAACAAAATTCAGCAAACACTGACTAACTTCCAGTTCAGTTAATATTCCTGCAACACACAGTTAAAATCAATTTAAATACTGTATTTTTATGAAAAAAGTGCAGATAAAGGTACTTAAATTCTCTTATACGTCCAGTTGAATACAGCAAGTTCTTAGCCGGCCAAAGTTGAGGTTTTTAAGCAGAAAATATTTCACACTGTACCACTTAAATAGGCAAGGACAGGAAATCAAAGAATGTGGCTACCCCCACACCTGTAATTACTAGCAAATAACAAAATTCAGCAATGACCAACTTCCAGTTCAGTTAATATTCCTGCAACACACAGTTAAAATCAATTTAAATACTGTATTTTTTGAAAAAAAAAAAGTGCAGATAAAGGTACTTAAATTCTCTTACACGTCCAGTTGAATACAGCAAGTTCTTAGCCGGCCATAGCTGAGGTTTTTAAGCAGAAAATATTTCACACTGTAAGGTGCGTGAAAATGAATGGACAGAACTAGGCTGGCATTTGTGAAGAGGCCTGTGACACTATAGTAATGTAAAGGAACTTTTCATGGCAGGGTTATAGTGATAAAATATTGCAGGATTTGAATAAATAGTTTATTGAAACAAGGTGAGGAATGAATTGTGACCAGAAGTACCACATCTGTAGATAATGTCCTTCCATGTCAGGGCTTGGTTATTATAGTGACAGTGAACTGAGTAAAAATTGACTGCTGTGTGTAATGCTGTATGGAGAGAGAGTGAGTAAGTATTGTGTTTTGTCTGACAGAGTAAAGTCTGGACAAAGATGGTACATGCAGTGGCCTCTGTATGATAGGTATTTATCTTGATGGCTTTTTACTAAGCATTCTTGACAATAACTGACCTGGAAGCATCAGACAGCACCCATGGTGGTGAATGGAATGTTATAAAAGGAAAGGGTAAAGGTACAACAGTATTTGACGGACTTCTAAGCAGATGTGCTGGTTATATTTTTAAGGAGAAATATACAGAATAGGCAAAGCTAATTTGTTATAATGAATGTAAGGAAACACAAATGTGTAGTGACACACTGAATGCTCACTGGTAAACCTGAGGTGTAACAGTATTGACAAGTGTCTAATTTAGGATTGGGATTGTGGAGCTTATGTGCACTTGTCTTCACATATGCTTTATGTCCACATGCAGTGTTTTACGTACAAGCAATTAAGGAATTTACAGTACAGCAAAAATGAGAACCTGCTTTGTAATCCTGCTGTGGACAAATTAACTTCAACTACATTTTGGTGCAGCAGTGAGCATTTTAAAAAATCCTGAAAGTAACATGGTGTTTAATACTGATAAATGCAAAAGTGTAATGTCCTAGAACAAGAACTGTCCTCTTTTTCTTTACACCGCAGCAGTCAAAATGTTTGGTACCTACAGTCAACAGGAAGGCCTGAGAATGGGAGATCAAAACGCTTGCAAAACAGTGCCTCCTGAAGTGCTATTGAGCATGGATGGAAATTTGACAGCCTGTGGTGCAGCTAAAAAAAATTTCCCACTGTGAGAATAAGACTGGAAGAGGTAAGCAGGCCATTATTCAAGACTCCTGCTGTGAAATGTCAATCTCAGCCGTAAGCAGCTCAAATTACCTTCAGTTCTCTGACAGCTAGGGAGTTTGTGTGAAGGGGGAGGGGAGACGAATAGAAGAACTACAAGTCAAGGATAACAAAAGACTTAAAAATTAGCAAGTCTAACAAGAAGCTGCAGTAAAAAAAACTTTGAAAGTCTGTTCTTTGGAATTTCAGCTGCTTGTGGTGTAATTAGCCACTGAAAAGCAACCATTGTTTTGTAAAAAGTTTGTGATTGAAGCAACAGAGTGGATGCATGCTAAGTGAATACTGTGACAGCAACTGTGGAACAGGGACACCGCCGTGATGTCATGGTTTTGAGACAAATACTGCATTGTGGGATAGCAGGAGGCTTAATAAAACTTAGAAACAATTTCAACATGCTAGCCCCCATATAGCAAGAGTATAAAATTACGTATAAAAATTTCAAAAAAACTGTAAATGGTCCCAGAGTGCTGTTAAAATATAGGAAATATCAAAACTTGATGAAACAGACATGTTTTTTCAGTCTGTGGGTGCGGTTCTCCTTTAAGATTGAAGCTTCAATGAGATTTGTCATCAATGGGTGGCTCCTGGGTTTAGTATGTTAATACTAGTGAGACTGAGTTCAGAATAGTTTTTTATAACATGGGTTATTTTCATTTATTTTCGAGTATTGAATGTGTTATTCATTTTGTTTTTAACAAGATTTTTGCAAGTTCTTTTTAAATGTCAGTAGTTTTTTTATATTATATATTTTTTATTTTATATCTTTTTCTCTTTGCTGGAAATGGGGGGTTTTGTTTGAGTCTATGTTATCTAAACGGGCCATGTGATGGTTGTGACTGAATTGCTTGCTTAATTGTTCTAATTATTGCTTAACTTGTTTGCTAGGATGGTTTTAAATAGGTTAATTTTAGCATATGCCAGCAGGATCTGAAGAAGGCACATGCCGAAAGCGCTTATCCTGTTTTTGTTTTATTTTGTTATTAAAGTTCTTAGTTGTTTTTACATCTATGGTGTAGCAATCCCTTTTCTCTGACTCTTTTTTTCTGACTCTTAACATGCTGGTTTCTGACCAATATGAAGAGAGCTCTAGAAACGAGCTGAATGTTTCATATAGGAAAACTGACCTAGCTTTGTATGATTTACTATCAGAAGAGTTGATTACCACTAACAAGTTTAAGCATAAGAAATACTAATTTCCACGGATCCCAACAATATTTGGGATCCCTAAAATTCATAAAAATGTGGCAGAACCACCCCTAAGACCAATAGCAGATGCAAAAGGGTAAAAAAAAAAAACATTTAATAGCAGAGTTTACTGACATAAAACTGAAAGGCATTTTAGCCAAAGAACCCCACATTTACAAAAATTTGTGGAATTTTTTGAGTAAGACTCAGAGGCACCTACGCTAAGAGATTAATTTTTGTCACTACAGACATCAAAGACCTCTTCTTGGTTATACCACACAACACAGGTATTGATTGGTTCCACCAGTATTTATATCAGCATACTCATTTGGAACACAGAGTTGTTCAGGCAGTAACTTCTCTTATGGAAATTGCCCTAAAAATAATTTCATATGGTTTCAGGGTACAATTTACAGGTTCATAGGTGTGTACTAGGCTAATGGCCCTGGGGTCTTTACAAGCTTAGCCATAGGATTACCCTGGCATCGTGCCACCTGACCTTAGTTTCCAGTGCCTCTGTCGAGTAGAGCTACTGGAGTTATCCCCGGGGTGAATTTTCTATTTCCCATCCACTCATCAAGATTTCTCATGAGGAGGGTCAGTGAGGTGCTCTCGTTGACATGTACGGGAAGTCTATTCCATAGCATGGTCAGTCTCTGGGTTATGAACCTGTCCCTCCAGTACATTCTGTTGATTGTGGTAATGAGGTTGAGGTCTCTGGAGTGTGTGGCGCAGAAGGATTGGGATTTCTTTAGATGCAATATTTCTAACAGAGCTGGGTCAGACATGGCTTTGTAAGTCAAGCAGAGATTGCCTCTAAGTAGGCGATATGAGACAGAGAATAGTTGGAGTTTTTTGAATCTGTCCATATAGGACAAGTGTTTAAGGCCTAGGATCCTCTTTGTGAGGTACTTTTGCGGCCTCTCCAGTTGTTGCTAGTGTCTAGTGAGGTACATGCCAAATTGGGCATTGTACTCGATGATTGGCCTAATGAAGGAAGAGTAGAGGGAGACAATGACCTCTTTCTTCCTGGATGCAAAACCCTTAGTAATGAGATGTGCCACATAGAAGGACTTTCTGACCACAGTGGCAATGTGGTGATCAAAAGAGAGGCTGCTGTCAACCTGTGTTCCCAGATCTCTTATAATGCCTTCTGTGTTCAGTGGACTACTATCGATGTGGTAATTCATGGGAACCGGGTTTTTCCCAAAGGGGATGGTGACACATTTTTTGGCACTGAGCTAAAGGCCATGGTTCTGACATCAGTCGTTGATCTCAGTGAGGCCTTTCTGTAGGATGTCAACATCACTTGGGGAGTTAATAAAAGCTCCCAACTTGCAATTGTCTGCGAACTTTGTCAGCCAAGAGTCCCTTTGTGTTGGCCTAGACTTCAGAGAAGTAGATAACAAACAGGAGAGGAGCCAGGACCGAACCCTGTGGGACTCCACTCATGACTAGTCGGCAGTCTGACTTGGAGTCAGCTAC
The DNA here is from genome assembly GCF_019279795.1 of Protopterus annectens. Classification (NCBI taxonomy): domain Eukaryota; kingdom Metazoa; phylum Chordata; order Ceratodontiformes; family Protopteridae; genus Protopterus; species Protopterus annectens. Next base: position 568,087,804 of record NC_056744.1, on the reverse strand, counting down.
TTTCACACTGTGGGTTCTGAGAGCTAGTTTGCAACCCACCTAGTGATATAGGGGTTGATGCCTAGCTTAGTGAGTTTTTCTATGATTCCTGAGTGGGGAATGGTATCAAAGGCCTTGGCCTTCAACCACAGGTCTGGTGACTGACTCAAAAAAGTCGACCAAGTTCAGCAGGCATGATCTACCCCTCACAAAACCAAACTGTGTGGGATCCAGAGTTTGGAGATTCCCTATATCCTTGTTTATTAGGTCCATGATGATGTGTTCTACAGCTTTACATATCAGACTCGTCAGGCTAATGGGGCGATAGTTCCCAGGGTCTGTAGTCGTTCCTCCTTTGTGGAGAGGGATGACTGTAGCAGTGCGCTATTCGGTAGGGACAAAGCCTGAGGTGAGGCTGTGATTGAACAGGGCACACAGGTGAGGTGCCAGTTAACTCTGTAGTTCATGTAGAACACAGCCAGGGATACTGGCAGGTCCCATAGAAGTTGTATTCTTGGCCTTGGACAGTGCTGTTTTAACCTGTGCAGCAGTAATACTGGGTAACTGGCCCTTTGGGGGAGGTAAATTTGGCACTGAATCTGTCGGCCAGTATATTAGCAACATCTGTTGACTCTGTATAGGAGGTACCATTGTGCAGTAGCTCAGAGCAAATCTGGGTATTGCCATGGAGATCCTTTACATAACACATTACCTCAGATCAAGTTTGCATAAGACAGTGACAGACAAAAAAATAACAGATCCGATAACATATCTGTATTCATAAGGCGATAGTACTCTCTGTTGGGATAGATCCGTTCCACCAAGAAACCCATAAAGGGCAGAGGGAAGGAGGGTGGGGATGTCAAGGATAAGTGAAGATCAACAACACAGATGGAACATTATGTTAAGACATAACTTCTTTATCTTATATTGTCAATCTTCACTTAATCCTTGAAGGTGGGACAGAGTCCCCAGCTACCGAAATCTTGGGAGGTGTCACGGAAGTATACCTGAGTACCATTGAACCAAATGATGCTCATCCTCTAGAGACCAGGTCCAGCTTGTAATGAGTAATTAAGGTATGCGGGGATGCCCAAGCAGCTGCTGCACATATATCGTCTATAGAAGCCCTGACATGGAAAACTGTAGAAGTGGCTATTGCCCTTGTAGAATGTGCCTTTATAGGTCCTGGCAGTTCCACTTTCCTTTTGTTATAAATTAATGTTATGCAGTCCTTCAGCCATTTAGCCAAAGTAACCTTAGAAACTGGTTTGCCAAGACCAGCAGAAAAGAAAGAAACAGCTGATCATATTTTCTGAATTCCTTTGTTTTGTGAAGGTAAAAAACATAATTGCCTGTGAACGTCCAGTAAATGCAGAGAATATCACCTTTGTTTGAAAATTTGGGAAAAAGTAGGAGAAGCTGTATAGTCTGGTTTATATTAGTGTCAGATACTACTTCTGGTAAAAAGGAGGGATTTGTTCTCAAAGACACCCTCTGTCCTTATGAAAAATCTGGTAAGGAGGTTTGCAAGATAAGTCTTGTAACTCAGATAGTCTCCTAGCAGAGGTAACAGCAATCAGAAATAAGGTTTTCCATGATAAATGTTTCAAGTCACAACTTGCAGATGGTTCAAAAGGGGGACTAATTAAAGACTGTAGCACTAGACAGAGGTTCCAAGATGTAGAAGGATCCTTATATGGAGGTCTCAGTAATAAGGTTCCTTTCAAAAAGGCTTTACAAAGCTTGTAGGACATTAGAGCTGAATTATCTAAACCGTTATGAAAATTTTAAACTGCAGCTAGATGCACTCATATGGTCGAAGAAGACACCCCTGCATTGAAAAGCTCTGCTAAAAATTCCGATACTTTATGAACTGGTGCAGAATTTGGGTCAAGATTACTGTCTGTAGCCCATTTCAAAACTTTTTGCCATTTGCTATGTAGTTGTCCAGTCGAAGCTTGAAAGTGTGAAGATTTGGGTGAGTAAGTCCGTCTGGATGAGACAACCGGTCTGGAACTGGTCCAGCATCCAAGGCTTCTGAATTAGGTGAGGCCAAAGAAAGGGAAACCATATTTGTCAAGGCCAAAAAGGAGCAATAAGAATTATCCTGTTCTTCGATCTGTTGGCTTTCTTCAGAAAATGGGAAATGAGAGGAACCAGTGGAAAGTTTATACTAGACCGGGGGTCCAATCATGAACATCTTGGAACCTCAGAATAGTGCTACAGATTTAAGCCCTAACTTTGATAGGGTTTCTGTCTATACACACTGAGCAGAGTGAATAAGAGTTGTTGACCGCAACTGTTAGCTGAGATATACAAGTATCCAGGTTTTTTTTTAACAATTAATATATAGCACTTTTATTGTCTGCTTTCTAGTCTTCGAGTGTATTTTATTGCTATTAACTAATCTGCACAAGTAACTGATTTGTCTGCAGTTAAAAGCATTCTGTATCTTTACAAATCTTTATCTGTTTAAATACTTTTATCTGTTTAAAAACTTTCTTTCTCTGCTATTGTCTGTAGCTGAAGCCTTTCTTTAAAATTTGGCTAAATTGTGTTAAAAATCTCCTGAGTGGGGGCTGGTTCTTTTGTGTTCTTGTAAAAAAAAAAAAAAAAAAAAAGTTGTTCTCCTGGTATTTAAGCCCTAACTTTGATAGGGTTTCTGTCTATACACACTGAGCAGAGCGAATAAGAGTTGTTGACCGCAGCTGTTAGCTGAGATATACAAGTATCCAGGTTTTTTTTTTTAACAATTAATATATAGCACTTTTATTGTCTGCTTTCTAGTCTTCAAGTGTATTTTATTGCTATTAACTAATCTGCACAAGTAACTGATTTGTCAAATCTGATCCGTGACACTCCTCCCTGTCTTGTGTCATTAGCTCATTCTACCTAGTACAGAGAGAACATTTGATAAGGCCTTCTGTTTCTCCTTTTTCCCTTTCAAAAAAAAAAAAAAATTTTTTTTGCCTGAACCTCTACAACTCAAGTGCTCTAGGTTGCACTACATCTGAAGTGTTTGTGTGTTTTAGCTGCTTTTCTGTATATATAGACTTCTCTGTTTCTTTAACTAAATAAGCTCTGCAAAGTTGTTTTGTTGCATTCCTGCCTGTATTTCTGAGTTTTTTGCACTTTTAAAGTTTGTTTTTTCTTAGTTTAACTGGTAGGCTACACACTCAAGTGTGCTAGCCGAATTAAAGCATTTACCGTGTTTCTGTACCTAATTTCTGCTACTTTGTAAAAAAAAAAAAAAAAAAAAAAAAAAAAATCCTTGTTTCCAACATTTACTGAACTACAATAGTCCAGTCTTCAGGTATTGCTGATCTCTGGGCTGTCTCATAGTTCCTGTGTTGGCCATATCCTTATTTGGATAGGGGGAAGCTTCTTTGTTCACCAGTGAGAGTGGAGAGCTCTGAGCAGCCTATCTGTCCCTTGAGGAGTGGTTCCAGCCCAGTGACCTGTAGCTTAGTGGCCGTTTTGGGCCATTTCCTATCTCTTTCTAACCCCCTTCTTTAAAGCCAGCCTTAGCGAGCTTTTGCGCTTGTAATTTAAAGTTTGTCCTGTTTGTTGCATTTACCTGTTGAGGCTACACACTCAAGTGTGCTAGCCTGTGTTACATATTTATTGCATTTTTCTGCTGTTTGTTGCAAAAAAAAAAAAAAATTATCCTTGTTTCCCATCTTTCCTGACCTAGAGTAGTCCAAATACAGGCTTTGCTGTATTCTGGACTTTTGGAAAGTTCCTGTGTTGCCCATTTCCTTTCTTGGATAAAGGCAGGCTTCTTTGTTCACCAGTGGCAGTGGGAAGCTTAGAGCAGCCTATCTATCCCTGGAGGAGTGTTCCCAGCACAAGAATCTGGTAGTCTGTTGGCCGTTTTGTACCAATTTCTAGCTCTTTCAAGTCCCCCTGTATAAAACCCGCTTTGGCGCGGTTTTTGCGCTTGTTACTACTCAGCCAAGCTCCTTGTGGTCCTGTAGAGTGGTGCTAGCAGCAGAGAGGCTAAAAGAGCAACTGCTAACCTGATAAAAGTGTTTTTTTTTCCTGCTACTACCTGGGTGACTGTCAGATCTAGCTAAACTGCAAGTATTTCTGCTTTGTAACTGTTTAAAGTTGTTTTTGCATCTGCACTTTTAAAGTTTGCCGTTTGTTGCATTTACCTGTTGAGGCTACACACTCAAGTGCGCTAGCCTGTGTTACATATTTATTGCACTTTCCTGCTGTTTGTTGCAAAAAAAAATGATCCTTGTTTCCCATCTTTCCTGACCTAGAGTAGTCCAAATACAGGCTTTGCTGTATTCTGGACTTTTGGAAAGTTCCTGTGTTGCCCATTTCCTTTCTTGGATAAAGGGAGGCTTCTTTGTTCACCAGTGGCAGTGGGGAGCTTAGAGCAGCCTATCTATCCCTGGAGGAGTGTTCCCAGCACAAGAATCTGGTAGTCTACTGGCCGTTTTCGGCCAATTTCTAGCTCTTTCAGGTCTCCCTGTATAAAACCTGTTTTAGCACGGTTTTGCGTGATTTTGCGCATAGTGCAGCATCATTGGGTTTAAACCATTCTCGGCTCCACAAAGTCTTCTCTTCACCTTTTCCCTTACAACTGATCTAGTTCTCATAATAAACACCCTATTCCCACTCTAAAGCCTGGCACTGGCTCTCTAAAGCAATTATATAAGTCAGCACTAAAAATTAAAAGCACTACACCCTCACAAACTCCCCTTAAGTACTTTGTTCCCCATTGGCCCTTTTTTTCAATTATAAAGGAATTCCCAATACTATTCTAGCATGTCCAAAGGTCAGTTGTCAATCTCCTCTCCAGTCCAGCTGGTGAATCTGGGAATCTTGAGGCAATGTTATAACTGCCTCATGTACACAGACAACCCTCTCCTCCTCCCAACAAATTCCAACACATGTGAGAGATGCAACCATATAGCCAAACTGGAGGATAAGCTCTCTCAACTCAGTACTGACGTAACCAGTCAGGAGGAGAAGGAAACCACACTCACTACAATTCCAGTCTCACAAAGACCTACCACGACAGCAAACCAAACACATGAACACACAAAACATACTCGAGGCTCTAAATAAAAATCTGCCTAAGCAGCAGAGACCTCCAAAGCAGACACCCAAGCAACCGCTACCCCAAAACAAAACACGTGCAACACATAGCTCACAAAGCCAGTGTGCCGAACAGTCACAGCCCTTAAGGCTAAACAACACACCTGATACACTTGTAATAGGTGACTCTATCGTCAGGCACACTGACGTCCCGCTCACCAGGCTGAACAAGGAGAAGGTCACGGTGAGCTGCCTGTCGGGCGCTAGGATCTGCCACATAACACAAGCACTCAGGTCACTCTAAGGTAAGTACAAATATGACTCAGTCATCGTCCATGCTGGTGTGAATGACCTGAGACGTACCTCCCTGGACTACATGAAGAGAGACATAGAGGAGCTCTCTGAGCATGTAGCTCAGGCCGGTATGACCCTGACCTTGAGTAGCATCTTACCCTCACCAAGAATGATGCCACAATATGAAGACATGATGATCAATTTCAACAATTGGCTTAAGTATTGGTGTCATTCAAAGGGGATCCAATGCCTGTCTGCCTGGGATGACATGCTCGACAAGCCACGATGCTTCGCTAGGGACGGCTTGCACCTGTCACCCCTGGGCTTTCGGATATTGGCAAAGGCTCTTGCCACCCCATAGTGCCTTTTTTAGGCAAGGCTCAAAAGACAAACCCACCTCCCAGGTATCACAAGGGATAAGAAACTAAGAGTAATGCTACTCAACGCCAGAAGTCTAAACCTCAAGATGCACGCACTCGAAACTCTCCTTAGCATGGAGAACATCGATATCTGTGCAGTAACAGAAACCTGGTTCAAGGCTCCCGAGAGCACCCCAGCACTACCAGGTTATACCTCATACCATGTTTTTCGGCCCCAAAATTTGGACCAAACCACAAAAGGAGGGGGAGTATCAATATTCGTCAAAGATACCCACACCTCCAGGTTGGTGGCACAGCACGAAGCATCAGAGACTATCCATGTGCAACTAACAGTGGGTAAAACTGCCTTCCAGTTTATAGCCTGCTACAGACCACCGTCCCAAACCCAGGAACCCCACTCGGCCTTCCTGAGAACACTGGAAAATATGAAGGTCTCTCCAAACACCATTATATTGGGCGACTTCAACTACCCAAACATAGATTGGGAGCATTAGCTCATTAGCTCTAGCTCCAACACCCTAGCCCAAAGGTTCCTAGAATTTATAAACTCAAATGCTATGGAACAACTTGTTGCCACTCCCACAAGAGGGGAAAACATACTGGACCTGATCATCACCTACATGGGGACTCTATGCTCCAGACCAGAAGTGTATCCCTCACTGGTAAGATCAGACCATAAACTAATCTCACTAAATATTCACATCCCGACCCCAGCCCCTGCCCAGAAAACCACAGTGAAAAACTTATCTAAAGCAAATTTCACACTCCTCAAAACCAAGGTGAAATCCTTCAAAGCCCCCGGGCCTGTGGAAAATATGGCCCAGACCGCAGAATCCTTTATAAACGCATTCTATGACCACCTTCAGGAATGCATGGATCATGCAATCCCAAATAAAACCAAGACCCAATCCTCCAAGGTTAGGCGTCCTGTCTGGTGGACCCCAGCCATAAACAAACTATACAATAGAAGGAGGAAGCTACTACATGATAGAGCAAAATCCCAAAAAGGGAAGGCATCTCTGATCAGTATTAGCAAAAAACTACGGGCACTCATAAAATCGTCTAAGGCCAGCTTCAAGAGAAAAATTGCACAGGACACTAAGGATAATCACAAGGCTTTCTTTAGTTATGTTAGGAACCTGGGTGGGAATTCCCAGATATGCTCAAAATTAGTCCAAAATGACAAAAAATACACCGTACCCACAGACATTGCCAACATCCTATCTGACAGGTTCAGCGCAAACTTCTCCCCCCTTCCCCACCAAAAGGGCAAATATCTATCCCAGCAGAGTGCTGCCCCCCTGACATCTCAGATGCTCAGGTAAGAGCCGCCCTCTCCAAAGCTAAAACACAGCATCAATGGGACCAGACGGTGTCCCGGGCTGCGTCCTACATGAACTCCAAGAAGAACTAAACCCAAACATAAAACTACTGTTCAATCTCAGCCTTACTACAGGATATGTACCCAAAGAGTGGCGTACAGCAACAGTGGTCCATCTCCACAAAGGTGGTGCCTCAACGGATTCTGGAAACTATTGCCCCATAAGCCTGACTAGCTTGGTCTGCAAAGCTATGGGAAGGATCATCATGGACCTCATAAATAAAGATATTGGGGACCTACAGACACTGGATCCTACCCAGTTCGGCTTTGTTAAGGGCAGATCCTGCCTCTTAAACCTGGTCGATTTCTTTGAAACAGTCACCAAGGCCACTGACAAGGGGAAGGTGGTCCACACAGCCTACCTGGATCTTGCAAAAGCCTTCGATACAATACCCCACTCGGGCATTATAGATAAGCTCACCAGCTTAAATATAAACCCCTATATCACTAGATGCATTGCAAACTGGCTCAAGGACAGAACCCACATGGTTAGAATTGCTGGAGCCATGTCAGACTTCAAACCAGTTACAAGTGGTGTCCCACAAGGCTCAGTCCTGGGACCTCTCTTGTTCGGTATATATTTCTCGGAGGTACAGGCTAACACGGAAGGACTGTGGCTGACTAAATTTGCAGATGACTGCAAACTGTGCGCCATAATCGACTTTCCAGCCGACACAAGCATCCTACAAAAGGGCCTCATAGAAACAGACAACTGGTGCCAGAGCCATGGCCTCAAGCTAAACGCCAAAAAGTGTATAGTCATCCCCTTTGGCAAAAACAAAGTGCCCACAAATTACCACATAGGTGGTAATCCATTAAGTATGGAAGAAGTAATTAGGGACCTGGGTACCCAAGTTGATAGCAATCTCTCATTTGACAACCATGTGGCCAAAGTGGTTAGAAAAACATTTTATATAGCCCATCTAATCATGAAGGGATTCACATCTAGATCAGGGGAGGTCATCGTGCCTCTTTACTCATCCCTCATCAGGCCCATAATTGAGTACAATGCCCCTTTTGGGATGTACCTTACCAGACACCTGCAGCAATTGGAAAGACCCCAAAAGTACCTCACCAAGAGGATCAAAGGGCTCAAACAGATGACATATGCTGCCCAGTTAAAGAAACTCCAGCTCTACTCAGTGGCATACCGCCTGCTCAGAGGCGATATGTGCCTGACGTATAAAGCCATGTCCAACCCGGAATTAAGGGACATGCTGCACCTCAGAAAATCCAAATCCCATCGAGCTACGCGCTCGAGAGACTTGAACCTCAGCACTGAAATAAATAGGACATGCTGGAGGGACAGATTCATAACCCAGAGGCTCCCTTCACTCTGGAATAAAATCCCAGTCCAGGTTAGGCAGAGTCCCTCACTGACTCTCTTCAAGAGGAATCTTGATGAGTGGATGGGAGATTGTAGGTTTACCCCGGGTATCACTTCTGTGTCACTGTTAGACAGAGGCAGAGTATACTAACTTCGAAAAAGGGCATAGCAAAATTCATTTAAAATGGGTGGCGAAAGCCAAACACATTCTGGCTAGGCTTATAAATGCCCTAGGGCAGATAGCCTAGTATGAACCTATGAACTACAGCATCTCTTGGTCACTCCCCCAAAGGGGGCATCAGGGCAAAGTAGCTGCTGCACTTTTTGTTCGGGGGGGGGATGCAAAGAGATCACAGCAAGGCTGGCCCCATTGATGGAATATCCTTTCTGCCACCAAAGGGTTGAGACACCACTCATGAGGCATCAGAATGCTCCCACTCAGTTTGTCTGCAATCACGTTGGAGCTCCCCGGAATATGCACTGCAGTTAGAAAGTGGTCAGATGAAATTGCCCATTGCCATACCCTGAGTGCTTCCTGATAGAGAGGCTAAGATCTGGTTCCCCCTTGTTTGTTGATGCACCAGACCACTGACATGTTGTCTGTTTGGATCGCAATTATTCCACAGGGGAGGGCTTCTTGGAATACTTGCAACACCAGGACCACTGCCCTCACCTCTAGAGCACTGATGTGCAAATTGGCCTCTAACTGGGACCAAGTGCCTTGGACTGTCTTTCCCAGATAATGACCCCCATCCTATAAGGCATGTGTCCGTGGTCACTATGGCTTGGGGAGGAGGAGAAACAAATGGACAGGCCAATGGAATCTCGTTAGAATGAAGCCACCAACTGAAGTTCTTCTTGCATAAATTGGTGATCAGAACTTGATGATACATAGGATGATTCGGGTGTGACCATTGTGATGCTAAGAGCCATTGTAGAATTTGCATATGGAACCTTGCAAGGGGAACTAAAGTGATGGTGGCCGCCATAGATTCTAAAGCCTGTAACAACAGTCTTGCAGTCACTCTTCTGTTGTGAATAATCTGGCTGATTTGGAATTTTATTCTCTAAAGTCTTTCTTGAGGAAGGAAGCGATAAAGGTGCTTGTGTCTAACACTGGTCCTATGAACTCTAAATGCTGAGTTGGCTCCAGACGGGATTTTATATAGTTTACTGTGATCACCAGTCAGGAGCAAGTTTAAAGAACATAGTCCCTTGCCTGCAGCAGCAAATGCCTGGTCCAGTAATGAGACAGTCATCTAGATATGGAAACACCTGGAATCCTTGCAGTCAAAAGTGAGCTGCTACCACTGCCATGCATTGTGTGAGCATCCTGGGAGCTGTAGTGAGACCAAGGGGTAGGGATCTGAACTGATAATGACTGGCTCCCAGACGGAAGCACAGAAATCTTCTGGAGCATTTCTCTATTTTTATGTGATAATATGCATTATGAAGCTGTATTGGGCACATCCAATCATCTTTTTCTAACAGCAGCAGTATAGACTGAACTGTGACCATCCAGAATTTGGTTTGTTAAGCAGACTTGTTCAACTGACTGAGATCCTAGATCAGTCTCCAGTCCCCTGTTTTCTTTGGCACTAAAAAGAATCTTGAGTAAACTTCAGATCCTATCTGATCTGGTAGGACTGTTTGGATGACTCTTTTGCAGAGAAGTGTTTGTATTTCTAAAACTGCTGCATCCCTATGATTGGGTGGAATGTCCGGGATTCTCTTTGGTTGACTGCGATGATTTGAAAAGGGAATATTGTAAACTCTGGTTATGATCCTCTACACCCAATTGTTGGTGGTTATTTTCAGCCAGGCAGGGAGGTACAGGGATAGTTGTCCCCTGACTGCCTCCACAGGGGGGGCAATTGGGCCTCCATTCAGGAGCGCTGGTAAGAGTTACCAGGGAATGAATATCTGGAACCTTGATTTTGCAGACCACCTCTGCCTCTAGGATGGCGTCTTCCATTGTAACTCCCCCCCCCCACCTGGGGGATGGGGGTCATTACCACTGGAGTCCTGAAAAGGCCCTTGGGACTTTTTGAGCCACAGCTTTCCACTCCTCTGGTTCCTGGAGTAAGGCCGTTGAGGAGTGGAAAAGGGTACACCCATGGCAGAAAAGGTCTTTCCATCTTTCTCACATCTAGCAAGGGTCTCTAACTTTGGAGCCAAAAAGGGATGATCCATCAAAAGGAGCATTGACGAAAGAGGACTTAAATGGCTCTGAAAACTTACATAAGTGCATCCAGGCGTATCTCCTGATGGCTACGCCGGAACCTACTGCCCTAGTCGTTCCTTCAGCTGTGTGTTCAACCAGCCCCATGGACGAATTACATATTGACTCCAGGGGTGCCAATTGGAAAGCTACTTTGTCCTGTACTCCCCTCAGTTACGGCTCCTGTCAGAGTAACTAATGGTTCCTTTATCAGGTCTCATTGGAGTCTGGTAAAGTGTGCCATATAGTTCAAGGACCTATGTGCAAAGGTCAATGAAACGTACACACACTTTCCAAATCTATCCATCGTCCTGGACTCCTTGTTAGGAGGATAGACAGTAGGACTCTTGTCTAAAAGTTCCTTTTTAGTGGCAGCTGCAACCACTATGGCATCTACTGGAACACTTTTTGACCAATGCTGCTGATCCTCCAGTGTTGATAAAATGCAGTCTGGTCTCTTAGGATTGACTTGATAGAATCAGGAATCTTCCAAGCTCGCTGAGCAATCAATGTAATTAGATCATCAGCGGGCAGAGAGATCCAAGAGGCAGAAGGTCGGGCATGAAAGGCCTGCAGGTATACTGATTTCTCTGAAGAAGGCTGATGGGAAGTCCAGCCAACCCGTCTGCTTCAGGAGTTCTAAGATGTCTCCAAATGAGGCATCTTCCAGGGGTGACTTTGGGGAACCTTCCCCTTCTTCGAAACTGGTATCTTCTGTGTAAGACTCTTCAGGGGAGTCCAAGTGCTTCCTCTTGCACTTTCTCTTCAGGGGACCTTTTTAGTCGGATGTGCCAGAGTGTTATCTGAAAAGAACATAGCTACCATTGAAGTATCCTGAGGCTTCTGTGCACCCTATTCCAGGGCAGAAGCTGGTGGTAGCTCTGGGCGAGGGGAAGGGCTGAAATGTAGGCCCGATGAAGATGGTATAGACTGTGAATCCACAATGGACAAGGCCCTCTCCATGGCCTCGAAGGTAGGCCTCCCCATAGAGGGGGTGGAAGCCTGGAACAGAGATAGACTCCCTCGATACCGTAGTCACATCCCACACTGAGGAAGCTGCCTCTGAAGCTGAAACCAGAGTTGAGCTTATGTGTCCTGATGCTCCGAAGAGCATGGATGACTCTGATAATATCGGAGTGGAACCACGCTCCCTGGAACTGGCAATGAACCTTCGGACCCGGGAGGTCTCTGGTTCTAACAGAATTGAAGACCTCAGGGCTGTTATTGGTGCTGGAGATGCAGAGCTGGTCAGCACTGACACAGTCGAAACTGAGACTGTCGGCAACGGGAACTCCGAAGGCTCAGACGGAGTTGGAGGAGGAACAACATTTGGAAGGATGGATATAATTCCTGAGCTAGGGAGACTAGCAACCGAAGTAGTTAAACCCCTTGCTGCCAGGAGCTGATCCACTAGCCTCAAAACATCTGACTCTGTGAGGCTCTAGGAAATGGATGGAGGTGATGGATGGGGAATGGGGCTTCTCCAAGAAAGGGCTTGGAGGCTGGTCATGAAAAGGGTCCAACATTGGTGTATATTTTGTCCGAGGTAATTGTTTGAAAAGGAATTCCTTTGGTTCCAAAGTCAATGGTACTGGAGGGTGAGGTGATAGTGAAATTTTGTCTGCTTTGGGCTTTGGTGCTGAAACAATCAGTGCTGATACTGGTACCAAAGTTTGAAGTAACTCCCTGGTCAGTTCCGCAGGCACCGAGGGAACTGGGGAAGATTTTGTCATTTTTGGTGGTGGAGCCGTCAAGGCTGTCAGTGTCGATCGGCTCCTGTTTTTAGCTCCCTCCTGTTTAGAAGAGGAAAATGAGGAAGAAGGGGAGCTAATATCAGTCTTTGAAAAGGACAAACCAAATATGGCCTCATTGAAATCTGGCTTGAACAGACCTTTCAAAATTAACTTATTTTTATGCTCTATGAGGGCCTGGTGGCTAAAGTCATAGCATATGGCACAATCTTCCTGAAGATGCACCTAGCCCAAGCAGTATACACAGACTGAGTGTCCGTTTGAGTTTGGTAACTTTCTGTCACAACTCTGGCACCTCTTAAATCCAGAAGTGTCCTTAGACTTTTCTGCCATGTTAGGAGGTTCACACACACATGCAAACTGACAGGACAAGAGGAGAAAAATAAAGATTTTTTTTAAATCAAAGGGAAGGGAAAAAATGTATCAACAATGGCACTACAGAATTACCATTATGGTAAAGACAGGAAAGAAGTACTAATGATGGTGCAAGAGATTACTGGAGGTAATACAGGAAAAGGAAATGAAAATATTACTAAAGATCTTTTTAATAAAAATGATGAGATTGATAGGAGCTTATAGAAGGTCTGGATAAGTGATAGAAAGATTAAAGTCAAACAACAAGATGAAAAACTTACAGAAAATTAATATAAACAAATCACTTGAGAGCTGACTGGAAAGAATGGATCTGACACTAAAAGCGACAAATGAAATCTGAGGTAATGTAGAGAGGAGCATTCTGGGTAACGCTAAGCTCGAGAGTTTTTTGGAAGGAGCGAGCTGGAGTAATGGCAGGGTCAGTTCTGATTTATGGAACCGGACCCACTGTCAAGAATTAAGTGAAGACTGACAACATCAGATGAATCATTATGGACCTTATTAACAAGGACATAGGAAACCTCCAAACTATGGACCCAACCCAGTTCGGATTCGTTAAATGTAGATAATGCCTGTTAAACATGGTTGATTTCTTTGAAAAGGTCACCAAGACCCTGGATGAGGGAAAGATGGTGCATACCACCTATCTTGACCTAACCAAGGCATTTGACACAATCCCCCACTGTATTATAGAGAAAATCTCCCAGTTGGGAATTAACCCCCACATTACCGGATGGGTAGCCAAATGGCTCACCGACAGGACAGACACAAGTGGGCGAGGTCACCTCTAGCAAAAGACTAGTTACCAGTGGTGTACCACAGGGTTCTGTGTTGGGCCCAAAACTGTTCGGAATTTATTTCTCAGAAGTCCAGGCAAACTTGGACAGCCTGTGGCTGACCAAGTTCACTGACAATTGCAAACTCGAAGCAATCGTTGGGTCCCCCAGTGATGTTAATATACTGCAGACAGGGTTAACACAGACAAATGATTGATGTCACAGCCATGGATTAAGGCTAAATGCAAAAAGATGAATTATTATTCACTTTGGGAAAGCTGACATCCTTGCTAATTACATTATAGACAGCAACCCCCTAAGTGTAGACCCAGTGTTATGTGATCTGGGTACTCAGAATGATAGCAATCTGAACATTGTCCACCATATATCTACAGTGGCAAGGAAATCTATGTGGCACATCTTATAAGTAAAGGCATCGCACCTAGATCTAAGGATGTTACAATTCCATTATACTTGGCCTTCCATCAGACAAATAATTGCTTACAATGCTCCCTTTTGCATGCATCTCATCAGGTACCTGCAGCAATTTGGAGAGACCACAGAAGTTTTTCTCCCAGAAATTTCAAGGTACACAAAACAAGTCTTACACAGAGTGAAAGCCCTGTTACTGTATTCCATCTCCTACAGATTGCTAAGGAGTGACCTGTGCCTGGCTTACAGGGCAGTCTCTGGCCCAGCCCTGATGGAAATGCTAAACATTCATAAATCAAACTGCATGAGGGTCACTCACTCCAGGAATCTTAAACTAGTCTCTGACATGAACAAGCCATGCTTGAAAGATAGATACATCTCCCAGGGATTGCTACTTCTCGGGAACAAGCTTTTAATTCACGTGAAACAGAGCCCCTCCCTGACTCTCTTCAAATGCATCTTAGATCAATGGATGAATGATCGCAAATTCACTTTTGGAGTGGCACCCATGCCTCTTCTGGACAGAGGAAGTCGGTATTAACTACCATAGACCCTTTCCTCTGCAAACTTCACTCACTAACCACCGATAATTGGGGCAACTTGGGATCAATATGTCTTGGCTTGTAAGGGCTCTAGGGATTAGTAACCTTCTATGAACCTATGATCTCTGTACATGGGGTGAGGACTGAGATTAAATGTAACTGCTACTCTTGATAAACAACTAAACAAAATAATCTGCAGATAGGATGTTAGGAAAAGACCTTTTAAGTTTACTTTGGAGTCTATGATGAATTTGACTTTTCTGTTTTTTTAGCAACAACCTTGTTTAGAGTACACTGGTATCTTTTCAAGTACACAGAACTGGGAATATTCAGTTTGTGTACATGCTTTACTTTGGTGAACTGTACCACTGTAATATGTGCAACTGTTTGAATTCACTGCACATCTTTGCTTGTATTATTACGACTGTTTTTCCTTGTGCTCAGACTAAGTGAAGGGTTCTTTGGTTTAGGTTATTTACCGAGTTACAAAGTGAAGCTGTTAGTGAAAGAATAAGAAAATTAAAGTTATTTTTGGCATTCATATTTATTTCGTGGCATTCAGTGAGTTAAGTGCCACAATACATTTTTTCCTCCTGGCACGCTATGTCTTTGGACCATTTTATTTAAATAAAAAAAATCTGTTTTTTATTACAATCATTTTAGTTTATCCCTTGGTAGCCTCACTTTCAAGATAGCATGAAGTCACTGTGCATCTACAGACTTGAACTGATACTTATTCACACGTGCAGTGCCGTGTCCATCAAAGTCTGTGGATTCCCCTCATGTTTTCTCTATGCTGATGCCACAAAGGTTAAAGTTTTCAGTTTACACTCAGTTGCATCCAGGTAGGGAAAATAAAAATTTTAAACTTTTTTTTTAAACAATCAAAGACAGAAAATGTTTGCTGATGAAAAGAAACATTTGTTTGGCAGTTTATGCACCACATGACATGGTGGAGAGAAGTTTTTTCTGCCACAAAGGTTAAAGTTTTCAGTTTACACTCAGTTGCATCCAGGTAGGGAAAATAAAAATTTTAAACTTTTTTTTAAACAATCAAAGACAGAAAATGTTTGCTGATGAAAAGAAACGTTTGTTTGGCAGTTTATGCACCACGTGACATGGTGGAGAGAAGTTTTTTCTTCATCAGCAACTCACTTAAAACAAGCTAATGCATTGCAGTTGTAGTCTTAACATTTACGCCACTGTATTTTTCATTAAATTCTTTAAGTTGATTAGTGGTGATAACAGTAGGAACAGACTCAACCAAGAAACCAAACAATGCCTCAAGTGTTCAGGAAGAACAGTTAAATCTTAACTCCTTCAGCCAGACCATTACTGACAAATAATAATGGCTACTTTAAGACATCCTCTTAAAATCAGTGCATTGAGAGTTCTTGTACTTCAAAATAGGAAATGCAGGCCTTCTCTGCAAATGGCTTTCTCTACTGCAGTCTTTTCTTGACATGCACAAGAGGGATAGTGACATTACCACCTGCTGTCTTTCATATATATGGTGGGTAAGGTGCTTGTTTGTTCATTCATGATTCCCCAGCTGGAAATTAACTTTACATGTATGCAGTGTGTTGAACACCCTCAACATTTCTAAGACCCCCAATTTCTTTGTCACTCAATACCTGCGCAGCACTGAGCTAATATTGATACTAGAATAATAAGTTTATAATGAGAGTAACACAAACCGGGACACATGGGACTGAAGTTGTTAGGAGTATATGCATGCAATATTTTGCATGCTTCTGCCAATTACCTACTTAACATTTTCAGTTGATGTCTCTTGTCTAGCCCTTGTAAATTTTCAATTGATTCTGTTTTTTCAAGCAAAATAATACATTAGCATATCATGCAATAATCACCCTTTATTATATTCCTGTTAAGACTGAACCTTTCATTTCAGAATTGTGTACATGGACTACTGTGGAGCAGGCCTGTCAAAGGTCAGTACACACTGTCATGTGTAATTACCAAATAAAACAACTGTTCCTAGTGCTGATTTGTAGAGAGATGGTAAGAAAGGGAAAGTGCACAAGTGAGATCAGTAATAACTGCAGCAAAAAAAAGAAATCCAGTGGAGAAAGTTAGTATTAAAGCTGTAATGCTATACCTGCATCTGACTTTTACACATGAAACAGTCCAGAGAGAATGTACGATGAAAACGTGCCTGAAGAGAATAATACGCAGGGACAGTAAACACTGGATGTGTTGCACGACTGTTGAATATATCATCTGCACTCATCACCCTGAGGGAAGAGAAGCTCTGTGGTTTTAAAATGTGGAAAGAAGCAAGTAATAATTACAGGAAATGTAGTATATGCAAAACTGACTGCTGAGCTACTCAACAGTGAGCTATAAAGGGGACTAGAAAAGCTTCAGCCTTTGCCTCCTGCCATACCACCCTGAACATGCCCGATTTTGGAAGCTAAGCAGAGTCGGGCCTGGTTAGTATTTGGATGGGAGACCACCTGAGAATACCAGGTGCTATAGGCTTTTGTACACTGAAAGCAGAAAAAAAAACTGTATTTCCAACTTTACTTTTACCATTTAAGTTAAGACACATCAAACTAGGACTGACCAATAATTTGAAGTCATTTCATTTCAGTGCTCCTTTCTTGCTTTCATTCACATCTTAATTTTCCGTGGCTGGGTTACTTCTACATTACAGCTTATAATAGTTTGAAATAGGATCTGTAAGACACCAAAAAAAAAACCAAGCCAAATGGCTCAAAAACAAGTAAACACTAATGAAAATAAAAAAGCGAGCCACCTAGGCAGTATTTGCATGAAACAAAAATTTAACATTAAATACTGTTAAAGTAAACTCAACTAAGCGCTTTTGCCAAGAACATGAATTGGCTTCATCAGAGTCATTCAATTATGATGTAACTTCCTTTATATACTCTAATTACTTAAATAATTATTCATGATTTTGTTTGCATCAATGAAGTTACCCTGACTTGCAGTTAAAAGCATGCTTCCCCTGAATATGTAGCATATAAAACAGCAAGCTGTGAACACAATAATCAGTAGTTTAAAAATAAAAATATTAGTATTGGTTCTGATCATGAACATAAAAATAAAAAACATTGTTAAAAAATAAACTTAAAAATGCAGAACATAGTAGGTCTGTTAGCTCCAATCACATAAATGTTTTCATCGTGCACTTGAGGTTAAACCTCTGCTGCTCTTTGCTTCAAAAAAGTGAGCTATTGAACAATAGTCATTTAAACCTGGCTTACAACAAGCATTCAGTCTCAGTTGCCATTTAGTTTCTCTGGCTTCTAGTTCTAATTCATTATCCCCACCCCAAGAGTCACTTTGTACTCTATCAATGACAAAGAATAGAAATCTCTTATAGTTGGGACATTCTAAAATGAATTCTATTTTTTTTTTTATTTTTGATGTCTCTAAGGTATTCAGTAATGCAATCCTGTAGCCTTCTTTTGGTCTTACCTACAAAGAAACTATATTATAGGTGACAAGCCCAAGTTTACTTATAGGAACAACCAACATTTGAAACAATTATTATGTAAAGATAAACAATTGAAGCACAATCAATGGCAAAAGGTAGGTACTTTTCCATGTATGAACTGCAGGATGTGCAATGTAATAAGCAAGATGCAATGCTATAATTTATTATTTCTTTTTATTTTGAAGCACCCTATCTTGAATTTTGAATTTAAACCTAGATTTTATGCTTCCTGTAACAAAACTAATTTAGTGTATTTAGCAAACTGCAATGATTGTGAATGCTTTTATGTTGACAAGACGCTGAAACAATTGAGGGATAGGATATATAAAAACATTTATATGATGTGAAAAATAAGAACACACAGAATGCTTTAGCAAAACACATTATAGAATTTTCAACACATAGTTTTAGCTTTGGAGTGTTACAACCAGTAAGTAAAAGCACAAGAGGGGGTGACAATAATAATCACTTGGAACGGAATGAGCTCAAGTGGATTTTAAGGATGTAGGCACATATCCATCCAGGTCTTAATAACTATATATGTGTCAAGCCAGAATGATGCAAGGTGCTTTAAGCATAACAGATAATAAATTAGTTTCATTATGTATTTTCTTCTTCTTCTTCTGGCTTTTCCCAGTTAGGGGTCACCACAGCAGATCATCTGTCTGCTCATGATTGGCAGTGGAGTGTTACGGTGCTGAGTTGTCAGCCCGGAGCCCAACCTTTCACAGAAGGCACACACATGCACACACTCACACCTAGGGCCAATTTAGAGTATCCAATCCACCTACTGCATGTCTTTGGGATGTGAGAAGAAATCGGAGCACCTGGAGGAAACCCACGTGACCACAGGGAGGACATGCAGACTCTGCACAGAAGGCAACCCAGCCGAGAATTGAACTGGTGAACCTCTTGCTGTGAGGCGGCAATGCTAACCGCTGCACCACCGCAGCCGCCCTTCATTATGTATTTCCTTAATTGCTATAATTGTTTATTCTGATTTGTTGAGTATCAGTATATATACTGTATGTATATCAATGTGTTCTAAGGATCTGATGAAGTGTAGTTTTCTATGTGAAAGCGTTTATCTGCTTTATTGTTTTTTAAAAAAAAATTATTAAAACTGGAAGCTACAGTCGTGGTTTGGGTTTGTTTTACTGTGTTTTTCTTGTCCTTAAGTTGGACTTTTGGGCTGCGTTGGTAATATTTCATATTTGTTTGGTCTACATAGAAACTAGGGCATGATAAGCATGTAGCTAAATACACTACCATAGTGGTATTACAATTGGACCTACCCAGGCATCCTATAGTATGTTCAAAACTTTCTATAAAAACATTTGCACCATCATTTTTATTTTTACAGATCTTGCAAGCACCACATTTATACATCAAAGACTTGTGCTTGCCTTGTTTTCTGTTGACACTTTCACGAATATTTTTTATATTACGCCCTCTACTTTACACAACCTCAGGCTTATGGCCCCCATCAGTGTTCAGTGTGGGCTCCCATCAACGTGATAATTCATGGGAATTAGTTTTTTCTAAAGGGGATGATAATGCATTTTTTCGCATTAAGCTTCAAGCCATGGTTCCAACACCATTCACTGGTCTCAAACAGGCCCTTTTGTAGGATGTCTGCATCACTTGGGGAGTTGATAATGACTCCTAGCTTGCAGTCATCAGCGAACTTGGTCAGCCAAAGTCCTTCTGTGTTGGCCTGTGTTAGAAAAATATGTATTAATGTATATGTTTAGTGCTTATTAGAAGCTAAAAGGGTTAACACATTTCATTCTATTTTATGTACAGCTTAATTCTGTATGAAATTACAAGATGCTTTTCAAACTGCAGTATGCTTTCTGAAACTGCAAGATGCTCTCTGACCTAGTATTTGCTAGCACAGCAAAATTCATGTTTATGCCTTTTGGAAATTTACTGAGAAGCAGGTGATTATCTGCTAGGTCAGGAAAATAATGAATAGAACAATACTGTTTTCTATAATGTTACTGAACTTGAACAATCAGCTCTGTTCGTGTTATAAGAACATGCACAGCTGCAGAAAAGACAGATACAGTTAAAACAAAGACTGTTTGAAGAAATGAACTATAATCTGTACTAGCTTTGTGCTCGAATTAGCCATAGTACCTTGAATGGTAACATTGCATAGTGAGAAGTTGTATCTGACCGGTGGTCATCAAGGCCACGTTGTTTTTCTTAGGAAGTTTTTTTGTAAAGTTGATATGCCAGCAGAAAATCATGGACAAACAGCTGCTATGAAATAATATTGAAAGAACTTGTGATTTATTACGTCAGCTTAGTAGGCAATGTCTTGTAAGAAATGTATAAGAATAACTTCACTTCCTGATTCTAGTTAGACAAACTCTGTATTAGCACGTTTTTGTCTCCTTGCTGCAAGATTAAAGTGCCTTAACCTGAACCTGCCGTGTGTTGATCTTTTTGAAGTTGTTTTTCCTTTGACAGCCTGGAATTCTGAGAAGTAGATACCAAACAGGAGAGGGCCCAGGACAGAGCCCTGTGGGACTCCACTCTTGACTGGTTGACAGTCTGACTTGGAATCCACAACTTTCACCCTGTGGGTCCTGCCTGTGAGCCAATTTGCAAACCACCTAGTGATGTAAGGATTGATGCCTAGTTTGGTGAGTTTATCAATGATACCTGAGTGGGAAATGGTACCAAAGGCCTTGGCCAGGTCGAGGTAGGCTGTATGCACTGCCTTACCCTCATCCACAGGCTTGGTGACTACCTTAAAAATGTCAACCAGGTTCAGCAGGCAGGATCTCCCCTTGACAAAGCCAAACTGTGTGGAGTCAAAAGTTTGGAGATTGCCTATATCTTTCTTGAGCAGGTCCTTGATGATGCACTCCATAGCTTTGCATACCAGACTAGTCAGGCTAATGGGGCAATAGTTCCCAGGGTCTGTAGTTGCTCCCCCTTTATGGAGCAGGATGACTGTAGCAGTGCTGCATTTGTTAGGGACATAGCCTGAGGTAAGGCTGTGATTGAACAGGACACACAGATGCGGTACCAGTTCGTTTTGTAGCTCATGTAGGACGCAGCCAGGGATATTATCAGGTCACATGGCCACTGCATTCTTGGCTTTGGACACTGCAGTTTTTACCTGTGCTGCAGAAATGGTGGGTACCAGGCTTTCTTCTGGTATTGTAATAGAGCCCTGGGGGAGAGTAAAGTTGGCACTGAATCTGTCGGCCAGTATGTTGGCTATATCTGTTGGCTCAGTATAGGAGGTGACATTGTGCAATAACTTAGAGCAAATCTGGGTATTGCCTTTGAGGTTTTTGATATAGCTATAGAAGGCTTTGTGGTTGTTTTTGGTGCCAGCTGCAATTCTGCCTTCATAGCTGGCTTTAGAGGATTTGATAAGGGATCTCAATTTTTTGTTGAGACTGATAAGGGATGTTTTCCAGTCTTGTGACTTCATTCTTTTTCTGCAACAGTTTATTCCTTCTGTTGTAGAGTTTATTGATGTCTAGGGACCACCAGATTGGCTTCCTTTTTTTTGGAGGAGAGCGTCCTAGTTCTATTTGGTATGGCAGGGTCCATGCATTTGTGTACATGTTCGTATAGTGCATTGGTGTATGATTCGGTAGTCATGCAGCTATTTTCCATTGGCATGGGTGGCGAGAAGTTAGCCACCTCTGTTTTTAGGAGCCTAAAGTCGGCTTTAGAGAAGTTTTTCAGGATGGTCACCTTATAGGTGAGATGGAGATTTCCATGGTGATCAGTTGTGGTCAGATTTAACCAGGGAGGACTTGACTATAGGTGTGGAACAAAGGTTTCCCATGTTGGTGATAACCAGGTCCAGGGCATTGGAATGGATAAATTCCAGAAGGCATTGTGCACTTTACTGTATTTTGCAGTGCACTTCACTGTATTTTTGTATAAACAGTTGCTCTTCCTGTCACTGTTATATGACTGTCCTGAAATCACCTTCAGCAAGGGATTTCTAAATAGTTGTTTAACTGGTTTGTGATAGTACTGCACTTGCGCATCTGTTCTAAAATGATTTTACATTAGGAGAACTGGGTTTATTCATCTTGTGGGTAGAGGTGTTTGCCTGGTCTATCTGAGTTGGGAAACGCACACAAAAGGAATCAGTGTAGTCGTTGTATTGGCTAAAGGGCTCATTAGTTAATTTTATGTTTTTTTTTTTTTTCCTGTGCTTCTATACAGTCAATGCTGTTGCAAGAAACTGCTCATAGCACAGCAGCAGTTAGCAATACCCTTTACAGCAGCGAACAGCTAGAAAAAAAGTTATGTACTCACCATAATTTTCTATCTGTGTTGTCCATTTTCATTCTTCCTCAACAGATGGGATTGGAGAGACTGGGATGCAACTCGGCTGCTTCTACCGGATCTTTGGATCCAACTCTCAAGCTTCTCCCTTTACCCATAATGCCATGCCACCCAAACATATTTCAGATCGATATAAAGGGACAGCCTGTTAAAATTAACAAAGGCAGAAAAGAAAAAGGGAATCTGGACCTCAAACAAGGAACAATGGTTCTTGTAAAACTCTTAGGTCTTTCCAGAAGCAAAAGGATGGGGGCAGGTGGAATGTTACGGTGAGTACATAACTTTTTTATCTGAAGATGTCCTTTTCATTCCTTTCTCAACTGATGAGAGAGAGTCCACAGCTACTCGAACTTTGGGTGGCCCTCATGGAGGGATATTCTAGAGTACTGCAGAACGAAAGACTGCACTGTTCATGGAAAACAAATCTAAGCTGTAATGAGAAATGAAAGTGTGAGTATTAGTCCAAGTTTATTTTTTATTTATTTGACATTTATTTACCAGGAAAGCCCGAATGGACAACTGGTGTCCGTTTTTAGCGGAGGCCTGTGGAGAAAAGCTCCACACAGCACAATAGTAACACTATTTAGTAGTAATAGTTACATGCTACAGAGTTTAATATGTAGATATCAGTTGACAACATACTTCAAAATTTAAAACAAAGTTGATGAGAACTATATTAAAACGCAGGAGATACATTACAATTTGGTTGCATTGTGAGCACAGTATTAAAGCATCAAAAAGAAAAACAGACACACATGTACAGTATTTACAAAGAGCATTTAATGCGCACATTAGTTGCATTCACAAGAAGTTCAAGGGAATGAGGAATACTGAGCACCTCACATACACCTAAGAGGCTTAAGGAAGCAGTACCACTGCTGTGTAGTGAGGGTTTAAGATGGGCCATTGTAGTTGCATAGCCAGTTGGTGAGAAGCTGTGATTTAAGGAGTTTTTTTAAAGTGGAAGTTTTGTATTGTAGTCTGATGTCAGGAGGAAAGCTATTCCAGGTGTTAGCAACTTTGATAGGGATGAGAAATTCCCTAAAGCTGTTTTTACATAAAATTTTTTCTATCAGGGCTTTATTGGTGGAGCATAATTGTCTATTTCATAGGTAGGTACTAGGCTATCTGCCCGAAGGCATTTATAAGCCTAGCCAGAATGTGTTGGCTTTCGCCACCCCCTTAGATTAGTTCCCTGTGCCTCTGTCCAGCACAGCCACTGAAGTGATCCCTGGGGTAAACTTTGTTTCCCATCCACTCTATAGGTTTCTCTTGAAGAGTGTTAGCGAGGAGCTCTGCCTAATGTAGATTGGAATCTTGTTCCAAAGCATGAGAAGTCTCTGAGACTGGAATCTATCCCTCCAGCATGTCCTATTTATTGTTGTGGTGAGGTTTAGATCCCTAGATCATGTGGCTCGAGGGGATAAGATTTTCTTTAGGTGGAGCATGTCCATCAATTCTGGGTTGGACATGGCCTTGTATGTCAGGCAGAGATCACCTCTGAGTAGGCGGTATGCAACCGAGTACAGCTGGAGATTCTTCAGCCGAGCTGCATAGGGCATCTGTTTGAGGCCAGTGATCCTCTTGGTGAGGTACTTCTGTGGTCTTTCCAGCTGTTGCAGGTGTTTTGTAAGGTACATCCCAAATGGGGCGTTGTACTCTATGATGGGTCTGATGAGTGATGAGTAGAAGGGCACAATGACCTCTTTTGATCTGGATGCGAACCCTTTTGTGATTAGGTGGGCCACATAGAAGGATTTTCTAAACACTATGGCAATGTGATTATCAAAGGAGAGATTACTATCCGAGTCCCCAGATTCCTTATTATGTTTTCTGTATTTAGGGAACTACCACCTATGTGGTAGTTTGTGGGTACTTTGTTTTTACCAAAGGGGATGACTATGCGCTTTTTGGCATTTAGCTTGAGGCCATGATTTTGGCACCAGGTATCCTTCTCACTGAGACCCTTTTGGAGGATGTCTGTGTCAGCCGGAGAGTCAATTATAGCTCCTAGTTTGCAGTCGCCAGCGAACTTGGTCAGCCATAGTCCTCCTGTGCTTGCCGGTACCTCTGAGAAGTATATCCCGAACAGGAGTGGTCCTAGGAATGAGCCCTGGGGAATGCCAATTGTAACTAGTTTAGAGTCAGACCTAGCTCCCGCAACTCTCACCATGTGGGTTTTGTCCATGAGCCAGTTGGCAAACCATCTTGTGACGTAGGGGTTTATGTTCAGGCTGGTGAGCTTGTCTATAATACCAAACGGGGAATGGTGTTGAAGGCCTTTGCGAGGTCTAGGTAGGCTGTGTGTACCACCTTTCTCTCGGCTATAGCCTTGGTAACTGTCCACCAGGTTTAGGCGGCATGATGCCCTTAATAAAGCTGAACTGGGTAGGGTCCAGTGTTTGGAGGTTTCCAATGTCTCTGTTAATGAGTTCCATGATGATGCACTCCATAGCCTTGCAGACCAAGCTAGTCAGGCTTATAGGGTGATACTTCATGGGGTCTGTTGTGGCTCCGCCTTTGTGAAGCGGAATAACCGTTGCTGTGCGCCACTCTATGAGTAAGTAGCCTGTGAAGAGGCTGAGTTTGAACAGTGTGTTTAGGTGGGGGGTTAGTTCATCTTTGAGTTTGTGTAGGACGCAGCCTGGGACACCATCCAGTCCCACTGATGCTGTGTTTTTGGCTTTGCACAGGGCTGTTTTAACCTGAGTGTCTGTGATTTCAGGGGCTCTACTTTCTTCTGGTATGGTTATGGGCCCTTTTGGGGGTGAGAGGGGGGTAAAGGTTGCACTGAACCTGTCTTCCAGGATGTTGGCGATATCGGTCGGTTCAGTGTATTTTGTGCCATTCTGCACTAACTCCGAGCAGATCTGAGCATTGCCACTTAGATTCTTGACATAGCTAAAGAATGCGTTGTGGTTATCTTTGGAGTCCTTGGCAATTTTTCTTTCAAAGCTTGCCTTGGATGATTTTATGAAGGATCGTAGTTTCCTGCTGATACTGATCATGGATGTCTTCCCTTCTTGGGATTTTACTTTTTTCTGAACTAGTTTCCTCCTTCTATTGTATAACTTGTTTATGGCAGGGGTCCACCAAAGTGGTTTCCTTTTCTTGGAGGAGTGAGTCTTGGTTTTGCTTGGGATAGCATGATCCATACATTCTTGTAGGTGCCCATAGAATGCATTAGTAAAGGATTTTGCAGCTTAGACAGTGTTATCCTTTAGCATGGGGGCTTTGAAACTTTCCACCTCGGTCTTAAGTAATGTGAAGTTTGCTTTTGAAAAGTTTTTCATGATGGTTTCCTTGTCCGGGGGTGGGGGTGGAATGTGGATATCCACAGTGATTTGTTTATGGTCAGATCTAACCAGCAAGGGGTTGACCTCCAGTGTGGAACACCGGTCACCCATGTTGGTGATGACCAGGTCCAATATGTTGTCACCTCTGTTGGGAGTGTTGACCAGTTGATCCAGGGTGTTTGCGTTTATAAATTCTAGGAAATGTTGGGCAAGGGAGTTAGTACTTGACTAGTTCTCCCAGTTAATGTTTGGATAATTGAAATCACCCAATATTAGGGTGTTTGGTAGGACCTTTATGTTTCCCAATGTTTCCAGAAACGTGAAATGGGGGTCCTGGGACATGGTGGGAAATTCTAGGAAATGTTGGGCAAGGGAGTTAGTACTTGAGTAGTTCTCCCAGTTAATGTTTGGATAATTGAAATCACCCAATATTAGGGTGTTTGGTAGGACCTTTATGTTTCCCAATGTTTCCAGAAACGTGAAATGGGGGTCCTGGGACATGGTGGGTGATCTGTAGCAAGCTACAGTTTGAATTGCAGTTTTGCCTGTTGTTAGTTGCACTTGGATAATCTCTGAAGCATCCTGCTGTGCCACTAACCTGGAGGTGTGGGTATCCTTGATGAATATGGATACGCCCCCGGCTTTTTTATTTTGGTCTGGGTTCTGTGGCTGAAATGTATGGTATGAGTTGTAGCCTGGTAGTGCTGGGGTGCTCTCTGGAGCCTTAAACCAGGTTTCTGTTACTGCACATATATCGATTTTCTCCATACTGAGGAGTGCCTTGAGTGCGTGCATTTTCAGGTTTAGACTTCTGGCATTGAGTAGCATTACCCTCAGTTTTTTGTTACTTGTGCTATTTACGGCGGTGGGTTTGTCTTTTGAGCCTTGCCTAAAAAAGGCACTATGGGGGTGGCAAGAGCCTTGGCCAGTATTCGAAAGCCTAAGGGTGACAGGTGCAAGCCATCTCTAATGAAGCAGCATGGCTTGTCGAGCATGTCATCCCAGGAGGACAGACACTGGATCCCCTTTGAATGACACCAGAAACTTAGCCAATTGTTGAAATTGATTATTTTTTTCTTTATACCATGGTATCATTCTTGGTGAGGGCAGGATGCTAGTCAGGGTCCTACTGGCCTGGGCTATGTGATCAGAGAGCTCTTCCATGTCTCTTTTCATGTAGTCCAGGGAGGTATGGCTCAGGTCATTCACAACAATATGGACAATGACAGAGTCGTATTTGTACTTGTTCTAGAGTGACCTGAGTGCTTGTGTTATGTGGCTGATCCTGGCACCCGACAGGCAGCTAACAGTAACCTTCTCCTTATTCAGCCTAGTGAGTGGGATGTCAGTGTGCCTGACTATAGAGTCACCAATTACTAGTATGTTGGGTATGTTATTTTGCCTTAAGGACTATGATTGTGTGGCACACTGGTTTTGTGAAGTATGTGTTTCATGGTTTGTGTTGGGGGGGGTGGAGGTTGCTTGGATATCTGCTTTGCAGGTCTCTGTTGCTTTTGCAGATGTTTATTTAGAGCCTCCGAGTATGTTTTTGTGTATTTATGTGTGTTTTTTGCCGGTGCTGGTTTAATGGATCTATGTGAGACTGGTAGTGTGATGCAAGTATTTCCCTTCTCCTCTTGACTGTCTGATCCAGTCTTGGGTTGAGAGAGCGTAGCCTCCAGTTTGGCTGTATAATTGCATCTCTCGCATGTGTTAGTGTTTGGTGGTAGGAGGAGAGGGTTGTCTGTGTACATGAGGCAGTTGTAACATTGCCTCAAAATGCCCAGATTCACTAGTTGGACTGGAGAGTACACCTGAAACTGCCCTTTAGATATGCCTGGATAGGTACAGTGAACTGTTTTACTGAATGGCTGGTAAGGTCGAATAGAGAGCCTTGTCCTTCTGTGCAGTATACGGGGGTCTAGTGCTAGGGTTTATAAGTGCTTGCTATGAGTTTTGAGCAAGTGCCGGGCTGAGAAATGAATGGCTTGAGTGCTTAAGTTGAAAGTTTGTCTAGTTACAAGGGAAAAATTGAACAGGAGACTTTGTGGAGCCGGGAATAGTTATACCCTAGCCAACTGGCGCTGCCCACAGTGCAAAACCAGGCAAATGCATTTTTTATAGCAGGGAAATGAAAGAGATAGAAATTAGACCAAAATGGCCAATAAGCTACTAATTTCTGGACTGAAACCACTCCTCCAGGGACAGATAGGCTGCTCAAAGCTCCCCTCTCTCAGTGGTGAACAGAGAAACTTCCTTCTATCCAAGTAAGGTATGGGCAAACACAGAGATTTGTAACACAGCCCTGAATTCAGCACTAACCTGAAAACTGGATTATACTAGCTTAGAAAGGCGGGAAACAAGTATATACTTTTTTTTTCCAGAAACTAAAGCAGATACAATCAAAAAACAATTTAAATGCACAGAAAAGGATACTTATTATTATTATATCTCAGATCAGAGTTGTAGTTAATGCCCCTAGTAATAAAGTAGGAAGAAACACAAATACAGTAAATGCAGATGAATAAAGTGCAATTTACATATATATATATATATATATATATATATATATGTATATATATATATATATATATATATATATATGTATGTATATATATATATATGTATCTCTCTCTCTCTCTCTATATATATATATATATATATATATATAAAAAAGAATAGAAAACGAACAAACTGATTTAAACAAGTTACCCAATTAACCAGAAAAAAGCTCAAAACTGAGCCCTGTTCCAACAGTCTCCAATCAGACAAGTTCTAACTGCACACTCCTGCTACTAGGGTGCAGGGGAACCTTCACCAAAAAATGATGGCCTGGATCAGTGCTCAAGTTATACAAACAAAGCTAGATTCAGCAGGCCTGAATCTGGTCTATGCTACAGCAACAAGGGGCACCAATTTCAGAAAGAAACAGTTCAAATAAGCAGGCACAATAAGCCTGTGACCAGAAATTCTCAGCTCAGAAGGGCAGAATCCAGCCTCTCCTCCCACAAGAGTGCAGACCACAAACCTTCTTAATGTAGAATAACTGGCCTGAAGCCCAAGTGCTTAAACTAGAACTAATACACTTTTAGAATAGCAGACACTGAGCCTTCAATCAGCAATTTCCAGCTTAGAAGGATGTAAGCGACCTGTCCTGCCACAACAGTGCAGACCACACACCTTCTTAATGTAAAACAACCGGTATGAGCCCAAGTGTTTAAACCAAAAGACTTAGAATAAAAGTTAAAATGTAATCAGGCTACTACCAAGCAGTAATAAATGCAGTAGAATAAACAAAATTGAGTACATTTAAGAAGAGGCAAAAGCAAAATAAAGTAGGAGCAAACACAAATACAGTAAAAGCAGATGAATAAAGTGCATTTTTTTTTCGTTAGTAAAGTGCCAGGGGAGAGGAAGGAAGAACCTAAGTAGGTTGGTCTTCTCAAATCTTCTCTCTGTATTAAGTAGAGTGAACACTAGACTCAGAATATGATCTCACTGTACTCGGTTAAGTGAGCAAATGAGATGGACTCAGGAGGAGTGTTCAAATACAGACTTACAGGAGGGGTGGGCAATTCCAGAGCCACTGACACCAAAACAAGAACAGGGAGGGTGGGAGGGAAACTAACTGCAGAGAGACACACAGCACACTATATTCAGTGAAACACACAATTAGGTAACAGAAAAATGAAATACAGTACTTTTAAAACTGCAAGTTTGTACTTAACTTCAGCTTCTAATGCAGGTGATTGTAGCCAACCAAGTCTCTCAGAAGTTGAGCATAAAATGAATTCTCAAACTTTGCGGCTAGCACTTAAAGTACAGAGGAAGCCTTCTAGGCTAACAGTTAAATGTCATATAACAAAGAAGTGAAAAGACCACCACCCCTCTTATAGCAGAGAGAGGCACAGCACACTATATTCAGTGAAACACACAATTAGGTGACAGAAAAAATGAAATACAGTGCTTTTAAAACTGCAAGTTTGTACTTAACTTCAGCTTCTAATGCAGGTGATTGTAGCCATCCAAGTCTTTCAGAAGTTGAGCATTCAATTGTAGAAGTTTAGTAGGCCACATAGGGCAGGGGGATTCTCTGGACAGTAC
Source organism: Protopterus annectens (assembly GCF_019279795.1). Lineage (NCBI taxonomy): Eukaryota > Metazoa > Chordata > Ceratodontiformes > Protopteridae > Protopterus > Protopterus annectens. The sequence goes on along the minus strand of NC_056744.1, from coordinate 568,058,075 downwards.
AGTATCTGGTGTGCTAGGTTGAGTTGGTGGAACCATAATAAGTTGGGGACTTCAAGCCAATGTAAAGTAAGGAAGGACTGGCAGTGGTGGGAATGAGATCTGGCGTTGGTAGCAAATCTGGCAATTTTGTGGTAGGATGTGGAAAGTTTGTTATGGTCAGTCTTATTTAGTTTTGTTAGTACTGGAGATGCATAAAGTAATGTACATAAGAGAGGGGTTCTGGCTATAGCAGTTCTAGATTCGGAAGTAAGGTACTTTCTGCAGCGGTATAGGGTCCCTAGCATTTTCTGAACTTTGGAAATAGTTAGGGATCTATATCTGCTGAATCTTAGTTGTTGGACTATTGTAATACCTAGTAATTTGGCCTCTGGGACTGGAGTGATGGAGGTCTTATTGGCTGAGAAAATAGAGAAGGTAGTTAGGTCATTAGTCTTTGTTGGGTGGAACAGTATGAGTTGGGTTTTGTTTGGGCTCAATATCAGTTGTGATTTATTTAACCAGTTTTCAAACTTTGTTAAGGATTCCTGGGTGTTTTGTTGGAGGAACTGGATATTAGATGCAGAGCAGATTAGAGTTGTGTCGTCAGCATATTGTACTATTTCGGCTTTTGTGGTTGCTATGTGAAGTTGACTTGTAAAAATGTTAAAGAGAAGGGTGTCGAGAATGGAACCCTGAGGTATGCCTAGTGTGACTGAGCATGGGGGGGATAGGGAGTCATGCCATTTGACTAATTGAAGGCGGTTGTCTAGGTAACTTTTGAACCAGAGCAGGAAGGAGTTGTCCATGTTCAGCTTAGACAGGCAGGTTAAAAGTTTATTTAAAATGTATCGACCGCTTTGGATCAGTCTAGAAAGATGGCAGAGACTAGTCTGCCTTGGTTTCTATGTGTTTTTATGATGTTGGCGAAATTAAGTAGGGCAGTGGTGGTGCTGTGGGATGGTCGGAAACTGTGTTGAGTTTAGTGGACACATCTTTCTAGAATCTTTGATAAGGGTGACATGATTGCAAGAGGTCGGTAGTTAGAGAGGTCGGTAAAGGGGCCGCCTTTGAGAAGATGAATGAGGTTTTCCACAAGGATGGAGTGGTGTGTTCAGTAATGGATCTATTTATCAGTAATGAAAGGGGGTAAGTTATGGCCTTGGATGCAATTTGAAGGTAGTTAGCTGGGAGACTGTCGACAGCAAGGGTGGTGGGTTTGAGTTTGGATAAGAGTTTTGAAAGGTTGATGGTTGGATTGGTTTCAATGAGAAGGGGGTATTGATTATTAGGCCCTCAGGGGATTGTGGGAGGTCGGTGGGATTTGTATTGTTAATAAGTTTAAGTATAGAGGAGGTAAAATAGTTGTTAAAATTGGAAGCTATGTCTGAGTTTGATCCTTCTATATTGGGTGTGGTTCTGCCAGACTGGAGGATGGTGTCACTGCTGCCCAGAGTGGGTTGGAACTGTGTTTCCTTCGTAGAGAAATGTAGTGATTTTGTTTGTCATTTTTAATTAATTTTTCTGCCCTATTGCGAAGTTCAAGGAAGGTTTTCCTAGTTGTAGGTGTTTTGAGTTGTCGCCAGCTATTCCAGGCTTTATTCCTCTCCTTGAGTAAGGATCTTGTGGACTTTTGTAACCAGGGGGCTGGGTTACTATGAAACCTAATTGCTCAAAGTGGGGCTAGGTGGTTTGGGATGTTTAAAAAAGGTGGAGTTAAAGTATTCAACTGTCTGTTCTAGTGGAAGAGTTTTGATTGAAGTCCAGTTGCAGGAATTTAAGGCATCCAAGAATTGGTTAGTGGGGAACTTTTTATGGGTGTGGGTGTGCAGTAGGGAGGGGGAGTTATTAGTTTTAAGTTTGTGTCTATGAAAAAAATTGAAATTGTGGTCAATTAGAGAGTTGGCCAGTGTATCGCACCGATGGGCAGTATTGGGGAGGTTTGTGAGGATCCAATCTAATGTGGATTCCTTTTTTAAGATTTTATCAATATGGGAGGGTGCATATATGAGTTGGGTGAAGTTGTATAAATTAAGGTGGTTAGTTCATGAGGGGGAGTCCAGTCGATATTGACATCGCCTAGCAAGATAGTTTCTTGGGGACGGGAGTGGGAAGTCCAGTGGAGTAGTGACTCTAGGGTGGTCAGGTTGTTGCCTGGGGGTAGGTAAATGCCAGGTATGTTTAGATGCTTGTATTGATTAATAAACAGTTTTGCAAACAGAGTTTCAGCATTTTTGAAATCTGGGGATTATTTTTGTAGGAGGTAGATTTTTATGTTAGTTTTGTAAAGACGGGCAATACCACCACCACCTCTTTTGCCTTTTCTGTCAGCTCTATGAATGTTACATCCAGGGTGGGTTATGGAGTAATCCTTAACATGTGGCTTGAGCCAGGTCTCAGTAAGGAGTATAATGTCGGGGTTATATAAAGAAATTCTGAAATGGAGTTATTCTACTTTATTCATAATACTGTGGATGTTCAAGTTAAGTATAAGTATAAGCTATACCTATGTTCTCATGTATATACTCTGTACAGCTTGTATAATATCTTTGATTTGAGAATGATTACTTATGTACTGTTTTTTCACCCATTGTATAAGCTGCCAATAATATGTACTACATGTCTTTATTAATGTAAATTCTGTATTGTACGTGAAATGTCTTATATGTGGAGCTTTGGACTCCACTGAAAATGGGCACTTCTGGCCCAGCTGGACCATCCTGGTAAACAAATGCAAATAAATAAATAAAATAAATAAGTAGGTCTGCAGGTTGACGGTTAAAGGGCGGTAGAGAGGTATTTGAGGCTGGTGTTGGACCGGAGTTGGGGTAAATAACTCCTGCTAGTGGTAGATGGGTTGCACCATCGGTAATAATTTTGAGGTATAGCTTTATTAGGGAGCTGAACCAGAGGCTTAGTTGTTTTTTGGATTGTGTGACATAGTAAGTAGGTGTGGTGACTTCAACGAAGGTTATAAATGGCTGGAGATATGGTAATATATTTGGGAGGAAAGGAGTGGGAAGTGGTAGGATGGGGGGAATTGGGTTATTAAATCGGGTGGATACAAAGTGATAGGAGGTAGTAATAGAAAGTATGGAGAGACAAATGAAAAGTGTGGCTATTAATGTGGGAGTATTGAAAGGCCAGGGGTGTGGGTTATGATATATGGTGCCACTGATTAGAATTAGAGGTATGAATGTTAATATGCTTGGTGAGTGAGTAAAATGAGCAGAAGATGGGTTGGAGTATACAAAGGATCAGTAGCTTATCTAAGGAAGCCCTTGACCAAACAGCTGAAGAAACCACCACAGACCTCATGGAGTGAGCTCTATGAGGCTTAGGCAAAGATAATCCTTTTTTTACTATAGACAAAGATGATACAACCAGTTTACCATTTGGCCGATGTAACTTTGGAGAATGGTATGCCCAATCTGTTAGGAGAAAAGGAAACAAACAACTGGTCAGTTTTCCTGACATATTTGGTTCTATGGAGATAAAACTGATGTTGTCTATGCACATCCACAAGATGGAGCATATACACTCCCCTATTTGAAAAGTTTAGAAAGAAATCTGGGAGATTAATGATCTGGTTTATGTTGGACTCAAGCTACCATAGGCAAAAAAAGACAGGTTGGTCGGCAAGGGCACCCTGTCTTTGTGGAAAACTAGGTAAGAAGGTCTGGAAGATAGAGCCTGGAGATCAGATACGTATCTAGCTGATGTGATAGGGACCAGAAAAAAAGTTTTTCCAAAGCAAATAGTTTAGATCTGCCCTGGGTGATGGTTCAAAGGGAGTTTGGGTTAAGGCCTGAAGCACCATAGTTAAATTCCAAGGAGGAGTAGGATCCTTTAGCAGAGGCCTAAGTAAAAAGGCTCCTTTGAGAAAGTATTTACATAGTTTAGAAGAAGCTAAGGTAGAGTTATTCTCACCCAGGTAGAAATTAGAAATGGCAACCACCTGAACTTTATTAGTTGAAAAACTAGTGCCTTCAAATAAAACTGAAGCTAAAAATTTAAAGATGGCACAGGTGCTGAAAAAGGATCCAGGTCCCTGATAAGGGTCCAGAAGGCAAATCTCTTCTATTTACTTCTGTAAACCCTTCTAGTAGAAGCTTTTTGAGAAGATAACAAGATGTGATGGACTGGGGAGGGCAGTGTGGTCTGTCTAGCAATCAATGAAATTATAGAAATTGTGCAGTGTGTTTGGGGCCTGTTAAGTCTGGATGACTCATCCCTGTCGGATGATACAGGAGATCTGGAGTTGGATCCAGTATCTAGGGTGAATGTAGAAGCTGAGGCCAGAGTAAGGGGAAGTGAATCTGTTGAGGCCAAACTGGGGCAATGATGATAACTGTGCTCTTCAAATTGAATGTTTTCTGTAGAAACTTAGGAATGAGGGGCAATGGTAGATAAGCATAAAGGAGACTGGGGGGGGGCAATCATAGACTAGAGCATCTCTCAGTGACCCCCCATTGGAGGGATCAGAGTAAAGAACCTGCTACACTTGTTTAGGGCAAATGCAAACAGATCACAGCATGGCTGGCTTCACTGACAGATAATTCTCAGTCACTTTTGTAGATCAGTGTGTGTGATATACCTTTAAGAAACTTTCCAGTGAATCAGCAGTGCATGTAAGTACTGGGCACATACAAGCAACAGTGCCATTTTGAGTGAGCAGCCAGAGTGACAGCATGCAAGTATGTAGTCAGTCAGAGAGTTCATTTAAGTTCAATGTTCCTGCGATCCATCCTGATGTGTTTGTATTCAATAAACTACTTAAACGAACACCCAAGCCTCAACGTCTTCTTAATGTACACAAGAACAGCAACAACTTTGACATTGAGATACCACTCATGAGGCATCAAAATGGACCTTCTTAGTTTGCCTGCAATCACGCTGGATTTCCCTGGAATGTGCATTGCTATTAAAAAGTGACCAGAAGATATTGCCCATTGCCACACTCTCATTGCTTCTCAACAAAGTGGATAATACTTGGTTCATCCCAGTTTGTTGATGTACCAGACCACTGACATATTGTTCATCTGAATGTCAATTATCCCAGATGGGACAGCATCTTGAAAGGCCTGCAACGGTAGTAGAAGCTCTCATTTCGAGGACACTGATATCCATCTTAGCCTCTTCGGGGTAACACACATCTTGGACTGTCCTTCCCAAGTAGTGTCCCCTCACCCAGGTTGGGAGGCATCTCTGGTGACCATGGCCTTGGCTGGGGGAAGAACAAAAGAATGACATTCTGAGACTTTGTTCAATGAATCCACCAAAGATACCTTTCACATGCCTGTGTGATCTTCACTGGAGCGGTTAAAGGATGTTGAAGAATGGATCACTGCGTCAACAGAGTCCATTGAATTATTCTCATGTGAAACATAGCCAGAGGAATGAGGGTGAGAGTGGCTGCATGAATCCCAGGGTTTTTAAAATTAGCCCTGCTGGAAGCGAAGAATTCAGATTTACTTTCTTGACCTGGGACTTCACTGTCTGGATTCAAGTAGGAGTAATGGAGGCTATCTGATTGACTGTGTCCAGAGAGGCACCTATGAACTCCAGATTCTGTGTAGGTGTGAGTTGCGATTTCTTAAAATTGACTAAGATGCCTAGATAAATGCACAACTGGAGCAAGTAATCCCTTGTATGTAGGAGTCGATGCTTGGTTGGGTTTGATAGAAGCCAGTCGTCTAAGTATGGAAACAGTCAGAATCCCAACTGCTACCACTGCCATGCATTTGGTGAACACCCTGGGGGTTGAGATGAGACCAAAGGGCAGTGCTCTGAACTGATAATGGCTCCCAGCTGGAAGAGCAGGTATCTTCTGGAGTGCCTGTTCATTTTGATACAATAGTATGTATCCTGAAGATTTATCAAGCACATCCAATTTTCTTCTTGCAGAAGTGGCAAAAATGGACTGAACTGTGACCATCAGAAACCTTGAATATTGCAAGAACTGATTTAGTTTGCAGAGATTCAGTATTGGTCTTGAGTCCTCTGTCTTTTTTCACACCAAAAAGAATCTCGAATAGGTCTCGGATTCTCTCTCTAGTCCTGGGGGGACCTACTGGATGACACTTTTTCCCCCTAGTAGTTTTTTGTCTCTACTGCAGCTGCTTCCCTCTGGGTGGAACATTGGGGATTATTTTCATTTTGGTTGGGGGAATTTGGGAAAAGGGTAGTATATAACCTCTAGATATGATTCTCTGCACCAAGGAATCTTTTCTTTATACATAGCCAGGATATCTGGTGCAGAGACAAAAGTCCCCTGACTGCCTTCAAAGGGTTACAGTTGGGCCTCACTTCAGGAATGCTAGTAGGGCTTATCCGAGAAGGAATCCCAGAAGCCCTGGTTCTGTGGGCCAGCTCTACTGCAGGGATGGAGTCTTCCATTTGAGTTCCCCCTTGCCTATGGTGGAACTATCTCCATGTGAATTCTGAAGAGGATCCTGGGATTTGGGATATCTCATTTTTCTACTTCCCTGTTGATACCTTGATAAAGGTCTTTGAGGAGTTGAAAAATGTATGCACATGGCAGACAAGGTCTTTCCTTCTTGCTCACATCTGCAGAACATGTCCTTTACTTTGGGGCCAAATAAGGAAGATCCATCAAAGGGTGCACTGATGAATGAAGACTTTAAAGGGCTCCATAAAATCACACACTCCCTTCCAGGCATGCCTTCTAATGGCTATGCCTAAACTCACCACCCATAAGATACCTTCCGCTGCGTGGGAGATCAGCCTCATGGGTACATTAGAAATAAACTGTAGGGTAGTCAATTGAGAAGAGATTTTATTTTGGTCCTTGGCAGACATGGGCCCAGACACAGATTTCGAAAGCTCTTTGGTTAAATCTCTTTGTAATCTCACAAAATGTACCAGATAATTCAGTGACCAGAGTGCAAAGGTCAATTAAGCATATATGTACTTACCAAATCTGTACAAGACCCTGGACTCCCTATTTGGGGGATGGACAGAAGAGATCTGTTTTTCCAGTTCTTTCTTGGTGGATGCTGCCACAACCATTGCATCAACTAGGACTCCTTTGCTCCAGTGTGCCTGGTCCTTAGGGGGACCTAAAATGTTATCAGGTCTTTTAGGGATCAGCTCTACAGTATCCAGCTCCTTTCCATGCCCTACAAGATATAAATTCGATAAGTTCATCAGCCAGGCCAGTGCAGTCACCCAAGAAGTAGACAGGTCAGACCTGAAAGCCTCCAGAAACACCAATTCCTTCTGGGAGGTGGTATTGGAGGACCAGCCACCTTTTTGTTTCAGGAGCTCTAGGAAATTTTCAAAGTGGAGATCTGGGGCACCCCTCCTCTTCATCAAAATCAGTGTCCTCCATGAGAAATTCCTTTGGGGAATCTAGGTGTCTCCTTTTACATGTTCTCTTCTGAGGGGTTTCCACGAGGGGGGGTCTGGACAAGTAGCAGAAGAGATGAAGATGTCCTGAGGGACTGACTGCAGACTTGATTGGGTTGGCTGTCCCAGCGGAATGGATGAACAAGACTCAGAGCAGAGAACAGGAAGACGCAGGGACGTCCTTTCTCCAGAGATCTCCTATGCTGATGCCACAAGGGTTAACGTTTTCAGTTTACACTCAGTTGCATCAAGGTAGGGAAAATAAAATTCTTAAACTTTTTAAAAAAAAATCAAAGACAGAAAATGTTTGCTGATGAAAAGAAGCGTTTGTTTGGCATTTTATGCACCATATGACATGGTGGAGAGACGTTTTTTCTTCATCAGCAACTCACTTAAAACAAGCTAATGCATTGTAGTTGTAGTCGTGACATTTACACCACAGAATTTTTCATTAAATTCTTTAAGCTGATTAGTGGTGATAACAGTAGGACCAGACGCAACCAAGAAATCAAACAATTCCTCAAGTGTTCAGGAAGAACTGTTAAATCTGAACTCCTACTGCCAGACCATTACTGACAAATAATAACTTTGAGGCTTTAAGACATCCTCTTAAAATCAGTGCATTGAAAGTTCTTGTACTTCAAAATAGGAAATGCAGGCCTTCTCTCTAGATGGCTTTCTCTACTGCAGTCTTTTCTTGACATGCACAAGAGGGATAGTGACATTACCACCTGCTGTCTTTCATATATATGGTGGGTAAGGTGCTTGTTTGTTCATTCATGATTCCCCAGCTGGAAATTAACTTTACATGTATGCAGTGTGTTAAACACCCTCAGCATTTCTAAGAACCTCAGTTTCTTTGACACTAACTCCCTGTGCAACACCAAGCTAATATTGATACTAGAATAATAAGTTTATTATGGGAGTAACACAAACCGGGACACATGGGGCTGAAATCATTAGGAGTATCTGCATGCAGTATTTTGCATTTTTTTTACAATTACCTACTTATCTCTTGTCTAGCCCTTGTAAATTTTCAATTGATTCTGTTTTTTCAAGCTAAATAATACATTACATCATCATGCAATAATTACCATTTATTATATTCCTGTTAGGACTGAACCTTTCATTTCATAATTGTGTACAAGGACTACTGTGGAGCAGGCCTGTCAAAGGTCAGTACACATTGTCACGTGTAATACTGTCATGTGTAATTACCAAATAAGACAACTGTTCCAAGTGCCGATTTGTAGAGAGATGGTAAGAAAGGGAAAGCGAACAACTGAGATCAGCAATAACTGCAGCAAAAAAGAAATCCAGTGGAGAAAGCTAGTATTACAATTCCTGGGAGTTAAAGCAGTAATGCTATACCTGCATCTGACTTTTGCACATGAAACAGTCTAGAGAGAATGTACGATGAAAACGTGCCTGAAGAGATTAATAAGCAGGGACAGTAAACACTGGATGTGTTGCACGACTGTTGAATATGTCATCTGCACTCATCACCCTGAGGGAAGAGAACCCCTGTGGTTTTAAAATGTGGAAAGAGGCAAACAGTAATTACAGGAAATGTAATACATGCAAAACTGACTGCTGAGCTACTGAAGAGTGAGCTATAAAGGAGACTAGAAAAGCTTCAGTCTCTGCCTACGGCCATACCACCCTGAACACGCCCGATCTCGTCTGATCTCGGAAGCTAAGCAGGGTCGGGCCTGGTTAGTACTTGGATGGGAGACCGCCTGGGAATACCAGGTGCTGTAGGCTTTTGTACACTGAAAGCAGAAAAAACACTGCAGTCTCAACTTTACTTTTTTTTACCATTTAAGTTAAAGGAACACTACGGAAAAATAATTCAAAAATATATATTTTTTCATTTTTCCTTAAGTCTGTCTCTCTGCAAACCTGTATGTACCACAATGAAGTAGTAAATACTAATTTTATTCTGTTTGTACCCCTGACTGCCCTCCTGGGGGCAGACATCCTGATGAAAATTAGTTCTGTTCTAAAAGAAAATCTAGCCCATAATACACTGCAAGTCCACTGTATTTGAGATTTTAGTGCCCATAGCTGTACTGTTACAGTACTGTTCCATTCACTTAGAATGGAAGAACTGAGCTGACAATCTGTTTTTCAGAGGCCTCAATAAGAGTATAATTCACTGTCATGCAGTGCTTCTTACAAATGTTTTTCATGCTGATGTGTTACACATTCTGTGAAAAAAGCTTCTATAAATAGTGTCTCTTTGCTGAGATTTCAGCCTTTCTTTAGGCATTTAACTTTGATATGCCTCATTTTCTTCTACAGTTACTCCTCCCATATACCAACCCCCTGCTAGCAAGAATATCACATTTCCTGGCCTGAAAGGTTCAGCTATTTAGTCAGCTTTGCATGACAATACACATCAAACAGATTTGCTTGCTGTCTGCCTGGTGTGCCAGTTAAAAGTGTTCCCTCATCTCTCTTACTCCTATCATGTTGAATAGCACTTTTACAGTAAATCTTGTTACAAAAATGCTTTTTCTCAATCATTCATATAAAGGAGTTTACGTATTCCTTTATAAATGCCTGTAACATACACTGATTACCATTCATCTTGTCCACTGACAGATTGGGCTATGTTTGCAAAATAAAGAATAAATAAATAACATAAAAACCACAACTCTAAGAATATAGACATTTGCCTTACATAAAATTTTAGTCCTTCTGAAACCTCCACACTAGTCTATTGATGAGATGGTTTATGTAGTTTATAGCAGTGGATAAAAAGGAGCAAAATAACCTTTGGAAAATCTGGACAGAGAGGATCCCAACTCAGAGAGCTTTCCCGTCTATCAAATCATCCCACTCATCACATTTTTGATAAACATTCCAGAGCTGGGAAAAAAATTGCATTTCCAGACGTAATTTTAAATGGCATTTTTATATCCTGTATGACTCTCTGCAAATGAGGTCAGGCAAACCACCTAGCAGTATTAGCTAGTGCAAGTGGAATGAACCGACTCCAGGGGTTCCAGTAAATGCTTTCCTGTCAGTCCTGCCAGGCTATATCACTGTGTTTCAAATCACCCATGCTAAACATATATACTGGTGAGCCATGCTGCCTTTCCCATCTATTCACGACACAGACTACACATAAGCTGGTAATGTCAGCTCTGGGCACCTCTTAGTCACTCCATTTAAGAGGATTGGTCTCATCCATGCCATGCTACGTCATTCTCTGACACATCCAGTACTAAAACACACAATGAGAGAAAATGTACTAGTGAGCCATGCAGCATTGCCCACCTCTCCACAAAACAGTGCTGCAACAACTGTGGGCCAACCAAGCTGCAGTTGATGTCAGTTCAGGCCACCCAACAGTTGTTGCAGCAAGCCCACTGCACTGACATCATGTCAACCCTAAACAGGATTGATGTCAGTGCAGCTCAAGCTACATTGTTCAACGTTACATCTCACTCACACGCACACACACACACACACACACACACACACTATCACACACACACACACACACACACACACACACACACTCTCTCAAGACATTCAGACACATACATATATACATTCACAAAGGTAGACTTGCAAGCCAACATTAATTTCACACACTTCCCCCAACTCATCTTAAAATAGTGATGTACAACTTGTGTCCAATCACTGTTCTGATGCCTCAAGCTCAGTGCAGCTACATTCAGTTGAAGCAAGCACAGTGCAATATCGTCCTCCGTTTACCTAACTGGGCTGCCATTGCCCCAACTAGTCTTCATCAGTCTTGTTTTGTATCACAGAATGCTACAGATAACCAGTGTGTCATTCAACTCGATTTACTTTTCTCATGTCTCCACAAAGCAATGAAGAAACCACTATGGATGACCCAAGATGCTGATGTTGATGTCTACTTTTGGTACCCGCTATGTCCTGAAGCAAGCAAAGTGAATAGATTCTAGATGCTGCACCCAAAAGTTACGTGCCAGTCCATCTTAGACCCAGTTCTCCCATAAACCCATAAGCTTCCTAAATGCATCTTGTATGGGACCTAACAATATTCCTGGCTGTGCTCTTTATGAACTGCAGAGTGAACTGGTACCTCACCCATGTGCCTTGTTTAATCACAGTCTCATCTCAGGCTGTGTCCCTACTGAATCTCACATTTCTATAGTCATCCATCTATACAACGGAGGAGCGAATTCAGACCCTGGGAAATATTGCCCCATTACCCTGACAAGTCTTATAAGCAGAGCTATGGAACTAATCATCATGGACCTAATAAACAAGTATATAGTGAATCTCCAAACTATGGATCCCACACAGTTTAGTTTTGTGAAGATTAGGCCATGCCTGCTCAACTCGGTCAACTTCTTTGATTCAGTCAGCAGAGCTGTGGATGAAGGCAAGGTGGTTCCACACTAACTACCTTTTTCTGGACAAGGCCTTTAATAACATTCCCAACTCAGGACTCATAGAAAAACTCACTAACCTATGCATCAACCGCCATATCAGTAGTTGTGTTGCAAACTGGCTCACATATACAAACCACAGTGTGACAGTAGGCGACTCAAAGTCAGACTGCCGACCAGTCATCAGTGTGGTCCCACAGGCATCGGTCTTGGGTTCTATCTTTCCAGAAGTCTGGTCCAACAAGAAGGTACTCTGGCTGACAAAGTGCATAGAGGATTGTACGCTGGTAGCCATTATTAACTATAAGTGATGCTGACATCCAACAGACAGGCCTCACTGAGACCAACGACTGGTGTCAGAACCACGGCCTTAAGCTCAATGCCAATGTGTTGTCATTACCTTTGGGGAAGAAAACCCAGTTCCCATTAACTACCACAATGATGGTAGTCCACTGAACACACAAGGCATTATAACAGATCTGTGAACACAGGTTGACAGCAATCTCTCCTTTGACCACCACACTGCCACTATGGTCAGAAAGTCCTTCTATGTGGTACATCTCATTAATAAGGGTTTTGCATCCAGGAAGAAAGAGTTCATAGTTTCCCTCTACTCTCCCCTCATTAGGACAATCATTGAGTACAGTGCCCAATTTGGCATGTACAACACTAGACACCTGCAACAACTGGAGAGGCCACAAAAATACCTCAGAAAAAGAGTATCCTAGGCCTTAAACACTTGTCCTTTATGGACACTCAAAGTCAAAATATTCTCTGTCTCATATCTCCTACTTAGAGGTGATCTCTGCTTGCCTTATCAAGCCATATCTGACCAAGCCATGTTAGAAATGCTACATTAATAGAATTCGCAATCCATCTGCACCATACGCTCAAGAGTCTTCAACCTCATTTACCACAATCAACAGAACAGGATGGTGGGACAGGCTCATAATCCAGAGACTGCCCATGCTATGGAACACATTTCCCATACATGTCAAACAGAACACCTCACTGGACCTCTTCAAGAGAAATCTTGAGTTGATGGTGAAATAGAAAATTCACCTAGGGGATCACAAGAAGGCGATCCTCAACCACCATACTACCAAGGTGCTGGACCATTTACACAAACCCATCAGCAAGTGTCTATAGCTACCCCTCTAGAATGGCAGGAGTGTGCAAGAATGTGTACGCTATGCCCACAATACTGGACTCAGGTTCATTCATCTTGTATTTCCCGGTAAATAACTGTGAGCAAATTATATGTGTTAGTAGTTGATGACGTAATACATTGCAGTGTAAAACAGTACATATGTCTCAATATCTCTGCTAACACCAACCATGTAACACAAGCAGCACAGACAGCAATAGTTACAGTATCCTCCTATCCTTCCCCAGGTCTGTATTACAAATGCAAAGTTACTGACCTTCCAATACCTTATGGTCGACACCATATGATTGAAGTTCAGTAACCCGACACGTAATAAAAAAATGAGCGGAAACAAAAGTAAGTGCTATAAGCAGGGGGTAAGCACCCCTGCACCCCCCACACCCCCCACTACTTAAATATACCAACTCCAACATCACGCTACAGTGTAGGAAACGGAAATTATCCATTTCCTCAATATATTGCACTGAAGTCCACATTACGAGACCAACAGGTGAGTGGAGGACAGCCACTGTTATCCTTTTAAACAATGGTGCAACATCCACCGATCGTGGAAATGATAGATCCATCAAATATTACTAGCTTGATCTGCAAGACCATGGAACTCATCAGGAACCTCATTAACAAGGTTACTGTCTTTCTCAAAACACTTTATTACACAGTTTTCCTTCATCTAGGCGAGGTCATGTCTGCTAAATTTGGCCGAGTTCTTTCAGTCAACAAAGCCATGGATGAGGCGAAGACGGTGCACACAGACTACCTTTACCGAGCAAAAGCCTTTGACACTATTCCCCACTCAGCCATAACAGACACTCTCTCTCAACCAGGCATCAATCAAGATGTTACCAGATGGATAGAAAACTTGCTCACTGATAACACACTTACTCAAAATAGGTGAACAGCCTAGAAATAGTAGACCCGTAACAAGCGTCATACCCCATGGTTCTGTCTTGTATCCTCTATAATTTGGGATATACTTTTCAGAGGTGCCAGGCTAAACCTGTTGGCCATGGCTGACCAAGTTTGCATATGACTGCAAGTTGGGTACTGTCATCAATTCCCCTAGTCATGTGGACATCCTCCACAAGTCTGTCACTCAGAGAAATGACTGGTGCAACAAACATGTCCTCAAGATCAATACCAAAAAAAAAAAATCTTCCAGTTTGGCAAGAGTGATGTCCCCATAAATTATCACATTAATAACAATGTCCTAATCACGCAATCATTTGTGAGGGATTTTGGATCCCAGGTTGATAGCAACTTTACTTTTCACCACAGTGATGCTTCCATGGTAACGAAAGCCTTCTACATGGCCCACCTCAGAAGTAAGGGTATCTCATTCTGGGACAAGGACATCATAGCATACCTGTATTCTTACCTTATAAGCCCCATTATGGAGTACAACTCACCTTTCAGCATGTACCTTGCAAAGCACATGCAGCAGCTGGAGAGACCACAGTTTACTCATCAGGACAATCGAGGGCCTCAAAACATCTTACATATAGACATAGGCTAAAAGCCCAATCACTCTACTCAGTTTCATAATGACTCCTCAGAGGTGACCTCTATCATACCAGGTGATCATGGACCACACCTTGATGGGTCTTGCTGCATATCCGCAAGATAAGCTCCAATCGAGTAACCTGCAGGCATTGCCTCAACTTGGTCTGAGATATCAACAAGACTTGTTGTTGGGACATAATTTTAAAACCCCCCCTTTAAAAAACCCCAAATTTTTCCCCCAGGCCCCCCCTTTTTTTTAAAAAGGCCCCTTTAAAAAAGGGGGTTTCCCTTTTTCCCAAAAAAAGGGAAAAATTTTTATAAAACCCCAAACCCCTTTTTATTTTTTTTAAAAAGGAAAAATTTTTTTTTAAAAATTTTTTTAAAAAAGGAAAATTTTTTTTTAAAAAAAAATTTAAAAAAATTTTTTTTAAAAAAAATTCCCAAAATTTTTAAAAAAAAAAAAAACCCTTTTTTTTAAAAAAAAAAAAAAAATAAAATTTAAAAAAATTTTAAAAAATTTTTTTTAAAAAAAAATTTTTAAAAAATTAAAAAAAAAGTTTTAATTTTTTTAAGGGCAAAAAATTTTTTTGGGGTTTTTTTAAAAAAAAAAAAAAAAATTTTTTTTTTTTTTAAAAAAAAAAAATTTTTTTCCCCCCCAAAAAAAAAAAAAAATTTTAAATTTTTAAAAAAAAAAAAAAAAAAACCCCCAAAAAAAAAAAAAAAAAATAAAATTTTAAAAAAAAAAAAAAAAATAATTTTTAATAAAAAAAAATAACCAAAAAAATTTAAAAAAAATAAATTTAAAAAAAAAACCCAAAAAAAATTTTTTTTTTAAAAAAATAAATTTTTTTTAAAAAAAAAAAATTTTTTTAAAAAATAAAATTTATTTTTTTTTAAAATTTTTTATGGTTTTTTTTTTTTTTTTTTTTTAAAACTTAAAATAAATAAAAAATTTTTAAAAAAAAAAATTTTTTATAAATAAAAAAAAAAAAAATTTTTAAAAATTAAACATATTAAAAAAACCCCTTTTAAAAAAACCCCCCCCAAAAAAAAAAAAATTTTTTTTTGGGTTTTTTTAAAAATTTAAAAAAAAATTTTAAAAACACCCAAAAAAAAAAAAAAAAATTTTTTTTAAAAAATTTTTTTTCCGGTTTTTTTTATAAAAAATAAAAAAAAAAAATTAAAAAAATCAAAAAAAAAAATTTTAAAAAACCCTTTTAAAAAAAAAAAAATTTCCCCCAAAAATTTTACCCCCAAAAAAAGGTTTTTAAAAAAAAAATTTTTAAAACCAAAAAAAAAAATTAAAAAAAATTTGGAACCCCGTTTTAAAAAAAAAAAATTTGATTGTTAACAATTTTTTCAAACCTTTTTAAAAGGGGAAAAAGGGTTTTTAAAAAAAACCGGGAAAAAAAAATTTTAAAAACAAAGGGAAAAAAAACCCCCAAAAAAAAAAACCCCCTTAAAAAATTTTTAAAAAAAAGGGGGGGAAAGCATTTGGAAAACTTTAAAAATTCCCCCGGGAAAAAAAAAAAAACCTTTTAAAAAAAAAAAATTTTAAAATTTTAAAAAAAAAAAAGGGGGTTTAAAAAAAATTTTTTTTAAAAAAAAAATTTGGGGTTTTTTTTTGTTTTTTATTATTTTAATATATAATATATGCACACACAAACATATATATATATATATATATATATATATATATATATATATATATATATATATATATATATATATATATATATATATATATATATATATATATAAATCACACACACACAAAAAGATAGTCGCTTATATAAATACCATTTTGCACAGGAACACAACACATAGTAGTAATATACCCAAACATCAAATCATATGTAAAATATTAGGGAGGGCCATGGTTTCATCCAAAAGGCAGGATGCAACATGTGAGATATTGACTTTTAAAGACTCCTGATCTGTTACTGTCAAACAGCATGCAAATGCACAAGCAGCCCTTGGCACAACAAATTACTGCATAAAGACAGAAATAAAAGACATCCTCTAAGATCAGTTATGCAGATAATTTCCTGCGTGTCTTAGCATCACAGGGTGGCTACAACCTTTGTAGAACCAGATGAATAACCTAAGTTCACACTCAGAACAGGAAAGGGACAAAGTCTGAGCCAACGGTATCATGCGTTGAGGGTAATGAAATTGCAATGCAGACATTGCTACTCCTCAGTCTAAACTGATTACTCCTTCACAAGATTAAGGTGGTGTTATGCATACTGATGTCAACTGTAACTCAGTCACCTGATTAGCACATTCACAGGAATTCAAACAATAGCTGCAGAAGAGACATTATAAGTACTATGATTAAACCATTTTTAAACTGCAGATAAAATTGATATGTGGATCATGCTTGATTCACAATGCATTATTTTACACTGGCTTAAATGACAGCCATGTACTCCCACAAGTGACATGTGACGCTGGCTTAAGATTCAAAACTTATCTCTACCTACAACAACTTCTTTGGCTTATTTTTTCACACACATGCGTTAACTATTCATATAACCCACTCCCAACGAAAGGTAATGTATTGGCAGAACAGTAGGGAACACAGGGTTAGGTACGTGGCTGTGGAATACTGTACTTTACAAGACTAATCTCTTCCCATTGAGTCACTCTCAGACAAGTTGTCTGACAACCTGCTGACAAAAGTGAAGAAACAGAGAATCTGACTCTTACAGTAGTGGAACATAGTAACAGGGAGGGCAGTAACACAAGGCCCCTTATATAACCATCATGAAATAATTAAATCTACACTGATTGTCAGTGAATCTATGCCATCCATTCTGCAACCTACCCACTACTCTTTCATAATGTCTACTTGCCAACAGCTGTGTGAGATGGTCTGTTAGTTTTGATGCAGTGGTAAACAGGAGCAAAATAACCTTTGGAAATTTTCTGCAACTCAAGAGACGTTAACTGTCTACCAACTCACACCACTCATTACATTTTCCATCAACCTTCCACCACTGGCAATAAAATTCCATTTCCAAAGGTGATTTTAGGAGTCCCTGAAAATTAAGCCAGGCAAACTACCTCATAGTAGTAGATGGTCCAAGTTGAATGCACTGACTCCATAGGTTTCAATAAGTGCTTTCCGGTCAGCCCTGCCGGACTATATTAGTCGCTCACCACCCATGCAAAACCTTTATACTGTTGTACAATGCTGCTTCGCCCATCGCCTCCAAGACTCTGAGTACACATATCATGGCAATGTCAGCTATCACCCCCTCACACTGACTCGACAACACCTTCCATAATGCATATACAGACACTTGCCAAATATACCAGCATACTAAGGCTGTATTGCCAACCATCTCAAACATATTTACACCCGATTATTCCACATGTGATTCTAAATAACCTTTACATATTCCCAAAAAGCATAGTACCAGTGATCCTCAGCCAA